>NW_017731377.1:3949559-3961368 GCF_001890085.2 Hipposideros armiger | reverse complement strand
CGCCGTGAGAGGCCGTCCAGAAGCCGGCGACTGATGTGCCTCGCCCGGGAAGAGCGCAATGATGGTGCCAACTTGGACCAGTGAAGCAACGTCCTCCACAACTAGACTGAAGAACAAAAGGACAGCAACTTGTCTGTTCCCATCCCCCCAATTCCCTAATAAAAATTCTTTAAAAAAAAAAAAAGAATAAGGGGTTGTGAGGGGTTCTACCCTCACAGACACTGTTCAGCCCTTGATAAAATCCAGTGTTGGTGTCTTTAGGGAAGAAAACACTAAGAATACAGTAGAATACACGTGTCCTCCTCTCAGAGGCCCAAACTGTGGAGTCATTAGGGGAAATAGGTTGAAATAGAATGAGATTAGAGATGGCCTTTTTTACTTATGAAGTATCCAGAGTATGGAATGTACCAAGACAAGGCCCAGGAAAACTATCATATTCTGAAGGAAGCAAGGAATCCTTAAAGAGCACTGAATCTTCTATAACTGTGGCCTCATAACATCCCAGGTAGCCATAGGCTTGCTTCTCCTTTTATTCTTTCACTTCAGATGTATGTTCTCCATACACACAGATAAACTAAAACATGAAAATAATCCAGCCTGCTGATTATATGAAGAGCCTTTCTTTTTAACTGAATGAGGTGACACTGTTAGAGACCCATTAGAGAAGGGATCCCCAAAGCAGGGGACAGAACCTGGGTTCTCTCTGTTGGAAGAATCAGAACCTCCTGGGAATCTGCTTAAGTCTTGACTGAACAGAACTGCCCACCGCTCCAAGAAATCAAAATAAGTAAAAATAAACCAACACTACACTTCTTCTACCTTACTATTCCACAAAACCAAACATCTGCGTTCATGTACTCTGTCAGGAAATGAATTCTGTTATTAACAATGGCAGCTGCAAACTGCTTTATTCCTTTGACACTAAGTGTGTATATTACAAGAGCACTCTCTAGTTTTTCTAAGCTTCTTTAAATATGGAACCTGCCCAGAAATTGGCTAACTAGGGTCAGTCTCCATACATTGACACATCCAAAAGAAACTCACTTCAAACATCCAAAGCCTTTTTAAAAATTATACATTGACCAAATCTCTCAGTAAAACAATAACATGTGAAAGGATTTTGATACAATATAGGGCAAACTTCCTTCAAAATTCTTTCTGGGTATCACTCCCTGATATTCCTCTCACCCAATGGCAAAAAATTGTATTGACTAAAAGTGATACCTGGGATGTCTAGAATTTGTAATAAAGATTCTGAGAAGCCACAAGGACAAGTAAAATCTCTATCTTTAGGGAAGTTCATTTTTGCTTAGAGCTGACTTAAATAAGAAATGGAATTGATGTCTCTCATTTAGCTAAGGAGCTGACCAACTCGAGCTGAAAATTTAAAGATTCGGGGATCATAGCAAGAGCCACAGAGATGGGTTTTAACTCTGCTTTCTCCTTCTGCTCAGCTTATCCAGAGTGAGTCGAGATAAGGTAAAAAAAAAAAAATCCATTGGTTTCCCTAGTGCTCTGAGTGACACCCCCACTTCCTTTCTGTGACCATAAGCCAGGGAGACAGAGACCTCCTCATCTCTCTCCCTTTCTCATACCTCACAGGATGTTGGGACGGCCCCTGTGGTTTGAACTTGGCCTGTAATCACCTATGAGATAAAAATGATCATGGATGGCTTGCTTAATTCAGTTGGAATCCCACAAAGAACAGAATTTTGGTTTTCTGATTCTTTCTATTCTGGAATACTTTTATCATTCAGCGTTTGCATTTCAAATCTTGTTACCTTGCTTAAATATTGGAAACCTTCTTTCATTTGTATACCTGCTTGGATTTGCAATTCATGCTCTCCTGAGTCAATAACTATGAATTATTTGCTTTACTCCAAAGAGGAATTCGTTCTCTTTTCCAAATTCATTACACTTCTAAAATTCCTTCAAGTATACAATGCAAGTCCAGCTGCATAGACAACTTCTTTGAGTATGAATTTAGCTGCGGGTTTGTCATATATGACCTTTATTGTGGTGAGGTACATTCCTTTAGTACCCAATTTGTTGAGCGTGTTTATCATGAAAAGATGTATTTTGTCAAAAGCTTTTTCATCTATTGAGATGGTCATATGATATTTATCTTTCATTTTATGTATTCCATTTATTATTTGGGTATGTTGAATATCCTCGCATTCCAGGAAGAAATCCCACTTGATCATGGTGTATGATCCTTTTATTGTGTTGTAGAACTCAGCTTCTAATGTTTTGTTGAGAATTTTGTATCTATATTTGTAGGGATATTGGTCTATAGTTTTCTTTCTTGTAGTGTCCTTGTCTGGCTTTGGTGTCAGGTTAATACTGGCCTCATAAAATGAGTTTAGGAATGTTCCCTCCTCTCAATTTTTTGGAAGAATTTGAGGAGGATTGGTATTGATACTTCTTTAACTGTTTAGTAGAATCATCTGGTCCTGGGCTTTTCTTTATTGGAAAGTTTCTGACTACTGATTCAATCTTCATACTTGTTATTGGCCTGCTCAGATATTCTATTTCTTCCTGATTCAGTCTTAGTAGGTTTTATGTTTCTAGGAATTTACCCACTTCTAGGTTATCCAATTTGTTTGCATATATATATTCATACCAGTCTCATGATCCTGTGTATTTCTGTGGTATCAGTTGTAATGTCTCCCCTTTTATTTCTGATTTTATTTATTTAGTCTCTTTTATTCTTAGTCTAGCTAAAGGTTTGTCAATTTTGTGTATCTTTTCAAAAGTTTCATTACACTTTTTTGTTGTTTCTGGTCTTTATTTCATTTATTTCCACTCTAATCTTTGTAATTTCTTTCCTTCTGCTAACTTTGGGCTCAGTTTTCTAGTTCCTTGAGGTATGAAGTGACGTTGTTTATTTGAGATATCTTTTCTTAATATATTTTATCATCGTAAACTTCCCTCTAAGAACTGCTTTTGCAGCACCCCAGAGGTTTAGGTGTGTTGTGTTTCCATATTCATTTGTCTCAATATTTTTTTATTTTTCTTTTAACTTCCTCTTTAACTCATTGGTTGTTCAGCAATGTGTTGTTTAGTTTCCACATGTTTCTAATTTTCCAGCTTTTCTCTTGTTGATTTCTAGTTTTAACCATTGTTGTTAGAAAAAGTGCTTGTTATGATTTCACTCTTAATAAATTTGCGAAGACTTGTTTTGTGGCCTCTCATATGTTCTACCCTGGAGAAATGTTCTGTGTGCCCTCCAGAAGCATGTGTATTTTGCTACTATTGGATGAAATGTTCCATAAATGTCTGTTAGGTCCATGTGCTCTAAAGAATAATTCAAATTCAACATTTCCTTGTTGACTTTTTTTTAAAGATTTTATTGGGGAATTGGGGGAGGAGAACAGCATTGGGGAATCGGGGAAGGGGAACAGATTCTTGTTGACTTTTTCTCTGGATGATCTGTCCTTTGCTGAAAGTGGGGTGAAATCTCCTACTATTATTGTATTGTTATCTATTTCTTCCCTCGAATCTGTTAGTATTTTCTTAATATATTTAGGTTCCAAATATATATTTATGATTGTTATATCTTCTTGATGAATTGACCCTTTTACAATTATATAATACTCTTCTTTGTCTCTTGTTACTGTCTTTTTACTTAAAGTCTATTTTGTTTGATATAAGCATAGCTACTTCCAATTTCCTTTGGTTTCCACTTGAATGGAATATCCTTTTCCATCCCTTCCATTTGAGCTTATATGGGTCCTTAAAGCTGAAGTGAGTCTCTTGTAGCAGCATATTGTTTGGTCTTGTTTTTGTTGTTGTTGTTTGTTTGTTTTGTTTTTTATCCATTCAGTCACTCTGTCCTTTTGACTGGAGAATTCAATTCATTTTCATGTAGATTAATTATTGATATGTAAGGACTTACTAATGCCATCTTATTAATCACTTTCTGGCTATTTAGTAGTTCCATTTTTTCCTCTTTTGCTGCCTACCTTTGTGAATTGATAATTTTTCAGTGGTGGACTTTGATTCCCTTCCCTTTATCTTTTGTGAGTCTACTATAGGTTTTTGCTTTGTGGTTACCGTGAGACCTACATAAAACACCTTATAAATATAATAGTTCATTTTGTTGTTAACAACTTACCCTCAATTGCATACAAAAACTACCCTTTTGTTTATCCTTTTTATGTTTGTGATATCACTATTTACCACTTTTTATATTGTGTATTTGTTAAAAAATATGATAGTTATAATTATTTTGAATATACTTTTTCTTTAACATTTATACCATCATTAAATTGTTAACACCATTATATTACAGGGTTGTCTAATTCTCACTGTGTATATACCTATGCCAAAGTGTTGTATATTTTTGTTTTCATGTAACTAATTGGTGTCTTTTTATTTCTGTTTGAAATATTCCCTCAGCATATCTTGTAAGGCAGGTCTAGCGGTGAAGAATGCCCTCAACTTTTGTTTTTCTGAGGAAGTTTTCATTTCTCACTCATTTCTGAAGGATAACTTTGCCAGATAGAGCATTCCTGGCTGGCATTTTCATCTTTCAGCACTTTAAACATATCATACCACATTCTATAAGATTTCTGCTGAGAAATTCACGGATAACCTAATGGGGGTTCTTTTATAGATTACATTTTTTTCTCTTTCTGCTTTTAGGATTCTCTCTTTGTCTTTTTTTTTTTGACAGTTTCATTATAATGTATCTTGTGGAAGATCATTTTTAATCAAAATTATGAGGTGGTCTCTTAGCTTCATGAATTTGGATGTTAAGTCTCTCCCCAGGCTTGGGAATTTCCCACCTATTATATCTTTAAATAATTCTGCCCCTTCTCTCTTCTCCTTCTAGGACTCTAATTATTCTAACATTCATTCTTTTGATGGTATTCCATAGATCATATAGACTGTTCTTACTCTTTTTTATTCTTTTTTCGTAGTTCTCCTCTGATTAGTTTATTTCAAAGTTCCTATCATTTAATTCACTGATTCTATCTTATCTTTGATCTAGTCTGCTTTTGATGCACTCTGTTCCTTTTTTTTTTAATTCATTTATCCTTCAGCTCCAGAATTTCTGTTGTTTTTAAAAAAATAAATAATTGCTATTTCTTTGTTAAATTTCTTATTTTGTTTGTGTTTTGTTTTCCTGATTTCATTGAATTATTTTCTGATTATTTTTTTTGTAGCTCATTGAGTTTCCTCAAAAAGATACTTTGAATTCTTTCTCAGGTAAATTGCAAGTCACCTTGTCTTTGTGTTCAGTCATTGGAGAATTATTCTGATCTTTTATGATATCATGTTTCCTTCATTTTTCATGTTCCTTGGAGTTTTGTGTTTCTGATTTCAATCTCAAGTAGCAGTGTTTTCCACTGATCGTTATTAGCTGCCTTCAGATGGAAAATACATTATGTTGGTCTTCATTATAGTTGGGGCTTTCTCTGACTTTGTATGTATGTACCTGCTTCAAACTTCACACACCCTCTTGTGACAGAATTCTTAACCTTATATGTCCTCTCTCAGTGTTACAGTGAATGCATCAAGTGACTGCTGAAAAACCTATTTGATTTCCCAAAGATAGCATTATAGTCGAAGATTGTGATTTCTCCCTTACCCAGATTTCTGGCTTCTTTTCTATACATACTTTCTGTCTGCCCGAGCTCAATCTCACCACCATCCTCAGAGTGCACACAAGAAGCTGTCAACAAAGTCAGGGGAAATTTAGCTTTGGCGCTCAGGGAATTGGGGGAGCCCACAGACCAGATGAGGAACCCTCAGGTGAGATATTCTCAGTGGCTTATAGGCAGGCTTCCTGCTGGAGTCCAGAATGCAGTCTGCAGGAACCATATCCCTTTAAGCACTCTGATATTCTACCTGCTTCTTTCCTAGTAACTACCCTACTCCCAGTCATCAAGATCTCCTTTTATTACTTTGGGAGAGAGATGGGTTTCTTTAGTAGTGTCCTATACAGCTGGGGAAGCCGAGCACTAACTCTTTGCTCTCCCTTCCCCGCCCCTCCCCCCATGGGCAACATCCCCAGCCTCCTATAGCTTTCAGCTATGCTGCCTTATGGGGAGAAGTGATACTGGTCAAATTCCTCTTACCCATTCCAGTATGTCCAAATTTGTATTTTTATACTTCAGCTCCAACAGAGTGTTGAAACTTCTCAGTAAACTCTCAACTTCTACGAAGGCTTCCTTGTCCATGGCCAAGTCAGAATTCTACAGTTCTTCCAGACCACAGCCCAAAAAGGCTGAGGCTCATTTACAGGCTCCTTCTTGTCCCATAGCCCATACCAAAATTTGTCTCGCTATAACCAGATGCACACCTGGTTGAAACTCCTACCAGATCCTTCAGTGTATAGTGTTGTTAAACCACAATGGTATGAAACTAGAATTCAATAATAGGACAAAAGATGTAAATTGTACAATATGTGGAAATTTAAAAATACACTCCTGAATAACCAATGGGTCAAAGACAAATCAAAATGGATATAAAATAATACATGAAAATGGAAACACAATATACCAAAACCTATAAGATGCTGCAAAATCAGTTCTAAGAGGAAAGCTTAGCAATAATATCTGCATTAAGAAAAAAAACCTCATGTAAATAAACTAATTTTACACTTCAAGCAATTGTAAGGAAGAATAAACTAAGTTTAAAGTTACCAGGAAAGGCAAAAAACACGAATTGTGGAAAAGGATGTAAAGCAACAAGAACTCTCAGACACTGTGTGTAGGAGTACAAATTGATACAACCAATTTGGAAGATGATTTGGCAATATCTACTAAAACTGAGTATATGCATGGTCTATGACTAGCAATTCCTTTTCTGGATATATATCCACAAAAATGCTTGCATACAAGCCTCAAAAAATATGTACAAGAATGTTCATCACAGCATTATTCACAATGCTGAAAACTACACAAATGATCATCTACACTAGAATAGTCACATAAATTGTCGTATATTCCCAAATGTCATACTATACAACATTGAGAATGAATAAGTTACAGTTACATCAAAAAAATATGAATAAATGTCATAACAAATAATGTAGATCACAAGAAGCCAGGTGCAAAGGAGTAATTACTGTATAATTCCATTTATATAAAATTCAAAAACAGGTACCAGGATTTATGGTATTAGAAGTCAGGCTAGAGAATTAGCCTTTGTGGTCCTGACTGTGATATAGTAATATTCTTTTCTTGGCTTGAGTGCAGGTTACACAGGTGTGTTAAATTTGTAAAAATCATTAATATGTTCACTTATAATTTGTATACTTTTCTGATTGTATGTTATACTTCAAAAAAAGGTTTTGGGAAATTTTTAATAAATGAACAAGAAGAAAAATACTGGTCACTAAATTTAACTAAGAAATTATTTCCATAAAAGACCCAGTGAACGCCTTTAAATAAAGAGAAACACAGCAGACACAGACACACAGGTAGGCCAAAACCGTCATTTTAATGGGATAGCGCAACTGAGAAGGATCTGGGTTTTCAGAGGGAATCAGCAGAAGCTTCAGGTACTCACAATTATTTCCCAGTCCGTATAGGTAAATACTTTTTGTCTACACAGCACAGCCACGTAGTACCACAAAAAATATGATATTCTTCTTTTTTTACACATGTTTTCCTGCAAATGCCTTTCAGTCGCCAGCATGTAGAAAACAACGATTTTATGTATCTATTCGGTCCACTTCTAACTGCCAACAGAAACAAAGGTAAATGCACAGTGTCCTGTAGGGTCATGGTATCATGAATACATTAGATTGAAGGCTATATTTTAGGACTTTTAAATGGAAAATTAGACAGTATCACAACATCCCAGTCATGTTATAGCTGGATGCCCTTTTTCACTAATTTTCCAGAAGCCCTGGTGCAAGTCTTTAGTTCCCCTGGGTCCCCACTTACATAAATGACTAATTACCTATGTGCAGGTGACACGGCCCAGCAGATTCAGCTTGGGACAATTTGCAATGGACAGAGCTTTTCGCCTGGGAATAGTCCCTGGTGTCTGCAGAGGTCCCATTCCAAGAGGCATGCAGAGTCAGGGATAGTACCAAAGTAGTATGAGATAATCACAGGGTCAGCTTAAAGAAGACGCAATCACTGACCTAGAGTTATGGAAGGCCATGGTTCTGGCCCTGCAATCCCAATGACATTCAGTGTGACTTTTTGCCAACTGCCTTACTACCTGCCTTGGCTTAATCATAGGGTATACAAAAGCATCCCCTGGCATAATGAGTGTGAAATGGTCTGAAATACCTAAAACATACATCTAAATCTATTGCTAGCATTTTTCTTAACCTTAAGACCTGAGTGCCCTGGAAGCTGAGGGGTAGGGGCAGTAGGAGGAGAAAGGCAGTTTAAGAAGATAAGGGTGGCTCGGAGTCACCCTACTGAATTATCCATTCTTGTGTGCTAAGCCTTATCTGTCTCTCCACCCAGCTGGTCCATGGGACCATCTACTGGGGCTTTGTGGTGTGAGAATAATCACTGTGGTATGACTAAAGACGATTGGCAAGCAAATTTGCCTGTGTGCCCATTATCCCTGGGACATCTCTCTGGGGACAAGGGAGTCTGGTGGAGACACAGTGGAACGTGTCCAGAGATGCTGCCATCCAGGACAGATGCAGCAGTCTCAACACAGTCCTCATCTGTGCCTGTCATTGGAATACTTCACTCTTGGCCCTTAAGTGGTACCTGTTGAATATGAAGGTTTAGGGCCAAGGGTAAAAGCTTTCTGCAGACCCCAGCAAACCACAAGCAAAACAGTTTTTGAGAACCTCCACGTTAGTAACTTAAGTGGACCCTTCTCTGTATTACCAAGTTGCTGGCTTCTGTCCAGAGAACATAGATTCTGACCCCTCAAACTGCTGTTCATTTGTATCCCATCATGCTATAAGTACATTTGAACAACCAACTCTGTTTGCTAGTTTTGCTCAGCATCAAATTTGCCTTTGTTTCTAAATGCGTGGAAAGCCATATGGGTAGTTGACTTGGGAATGCAAATTGTAAGAGTCCTAAAGAAACAACCTCCCTCCCACCCCCCAAATCCCACCTGCCCTAATGTCCGCATGCTTTTGCTCTGATCCACTTCTGCCAATACCATCAAGCCGAATTTTTCTCTCAAACTTTACAAACTCTCCAGACCAAAACTCAGAACCAGCTTCTTCTCTAAAGAGAGTCACCTCCTCTTACGTGTCCTTAGCACCTCCTCTCTAGTCCTCGGAACAGCCCAGAGCACCCATCTGTGCTCACGCCCCTCCCTGTTTCAGTTTTTTTCATCCAAGTCCTGCTTTCTTCTCACTCTCGTAAACCCTCACCCCCTCTTTCCCTTCACCATTCATAATTCCACAGGGAGGAGATTCCATCTTACCTGGTGGAACATCGGAGAGCAAGACAAGGAGCACAAGGACGAAGATTAAGCTTCTCATAGCTGAGCCAATCAGCAAAGAGACATCGGGGAGGCAAGGGAGAGTCACTCTATATGTAGCTCTGGAGAGACGGGGCGCTGTCTGGCTAGTGAACCTTTTAGGAACAGGAACATCTGCTTGCTCCATTGAGCAGTCCAATAAACTAAAGGTCTGACGTTGAACATGACATTTCACTATTAAAATACACTTCCTGAGTGCCACTTATATGTTGGCAACTGAATGCATACTGTGTCAACAGCACTATTCTAAGCCCTGGGAGGATGCTGTGTAAATATCTGTATCTTCATTGTACATCCATTTAATAAATGCCTGTAGTGTGCAGAGAACTGTAAAGTTACCCATTATAGTTGACAAAGTGTTTTCAATAGTTATATTCTATCTCACACACAGAAGAAAAAAAAAAGCCCAGGTAGATATTATTCTCCCATTTTAAAAGCACAGACCATGAGGCTCAGGTGGGATAAATGACTTTCCCAAGTTCACACAGATTGTAAACGGCAGCAATGTAACTTACACACACATTTGCCTGACTCCTGAATGCAGAATTAAAGTAGGGCCTGGCCCAGTTCTAGTGTAGCTGAAATCTAGTTCGGAAAATAAAAGGTTCTCAAAGAGCATGGGCAAATCCCTCAGACAGCAGCAACATGAGTCTGGAGAGCAGCACACTGAGCCTCACAGCTCCCCACTGAGCACCTGCTATGTGCTGGGCTATGTGCGAAATACGAAGAATTTATGATAGACCTCTTGCTTTGAGGGACTGAAGGTCAACAGTGCTTGACAGTTTACAAAGTGTTTTAAGCTTTATGAAAGCTCTATCTGATAGGGTATAAAGAATATGGAACTCAAAATCAGACAACCTGACTTCTGATCTGGACTCAGCTTGATGGGCGTTCAATGAGGCACTTGCTCCACCCCTCTAAATGTCAGGTTTCTCACCTGTAAAGTTGTTTGTACACTATCAGACTATCAGAGCAACCTATCACCAAGGCTTGTTGTGAGGTCAAATGAAGCAACTCTTACAAAAAGTCCTCTATAAAATGTACATTTAAAACTAGAGATGGTAGTTTGGTTAAGAGCTCGCTCAAGAGTGCGAGCTCTGAGCAACAGAGGTTCGATTCCTGGCCTGAGCTGAGCAACCACTGAGCTGCCAACCGGTGGCAGGATGGCTCAGCTTAAAAAAAAAAAACCTAGAGATGGTAGAGATAGCGCTCCAACTAAAGAGTAGAAAAGCTGAGATAGGAACTAATTCTTCTATCACTCAGTCCTGTGTGTGTTTTTCATATATATATATATACAATTTATTGATATAAATTACTTTCGTAGAATCTTGTTTTCTAATATCAGGAAATCTGTGATGTGATTGAGACAACAGATTTGGGAAAGACTCATAAGAGAACTGGAGAGAAAAAATCAGTAAGTAGAGAATATGTGGAAGACAAGTTTGGAGGACCCCAGAAGGAAATGATGGAGTGAGCACAGGTGTGCCAGGGGGCACGCTCCTGAGGACCGCTTTCTAACCTGCAGCGTTAGGCACAGCTAGATCTGCATCCTCTCACCCCATCGGGCTCCGACCTCTTCTTCCCCAACCAATCTCCTTGGCCTCCAACTCTGCTCGTTCCACTGTGCCCTTCAGAACCCCAGTTCCTTCTACTTCATAACTTCTCCCCACCACACGCTTCCACCTCTGTTGCCCACTGAAATGCTGGGTTCTCCTCTAAGGACACTGCTTTGTAGTAACCTTTGCTGATTGACCACTGTTTATCTGCTAGGGCTCCACGCCCCGTGGGACAGGCAAGCAGCATTTCAGTCTCCTAACAGTCCCATACTATTTCCAGAACAATACCACACATGATCCTGACACCTTGCCCTCACACCATCCACACTGACTAGATCATCACATCTTACCAATTCTGCCTCCAACATACAGCTCACACCTGTACATTTCTCTCCATCTTACTCCCATCATGCAATTCAAGGCATCACCATCTGTCACTACACTAATTAAATGGCTTCCTCACTGGTCCCCCACATCATTTTTACATATTTACCATTCATTCTTCATGCAGTAACCAAAATGACCTTCATAAGATGAAACTGGATCACACGTTTGCAAAGCATTTCACTGGCTTCTTACCGGGCTAAAATAGAAATTGTTCATATGGACAAGAAGGCCCAGGTTAATCTGGCCCCTGGGTGCCACTGCCAGCCTCACTCTTCTCATTCACCCATTCCCTCACTGTATCCCACCCTGTGTGACTGTACTTTTCTCAAACATGCCCATCCCAAGGCTTTCACACATGGTGTTCACACCTGCTGGAAATCTGCATCACTCTCCCCCAATCTCCACTTAACATTTACTCATTTAAAGGGATGGTCTCAGCT
>NW_017731377.1:3931624-3948945 GCF_001890085.2 Hipposideros armiger | reverse complement strand
TGTTTATGTTTTTCTTGATTTAATATTTGCTTCCTCCCCTTGACTCACATATATCAGATATCAATCAAATGACATCATATCAATCAAATTCAAGTTTTTTCCTCGGACACTGTATTAGTTTCCTAAGGCTGCCATAGCAAAGTACTAACCAAGAGAAACGTCTTGTCTCCCAGTTCTGGAGGTTAAATGTCTGAAATCAAGGTGTCTGAAAAGTTGGTTCCTTCTGAGAGCTGTGAGCGAAGGATCTGTTCAGTGTCTCCCTCCTAGCTCCTGGTGGCCTCAGGCATTTTACGGCTGGTAGAATGTGTTCTCCCTGTGTCTTCACATCGTCTTCCCTCTGTATGTGTCTGTGTCTAATTTTGCCCTTCTCATAAGGACATAGTCATACTGGATTAAGGCCCACCCTAATTACTTCATCTGAACTTGATCACCTGCGGAGACCTTATTTCTAAATGAGGTCACATTCACAGGTACTAGAGGTTAGGACTTCAACATCTTTGGGGGGAACACAGTGCAACCCATAACAAACATTAACCTTCCATAATCCTGGGTAATATCTATAACCCAAATGACATCACATCAAATATTTTTTTTCTAGAAATAACTAATTGTTATTCTTTTTTCTTCTACCACACTGCACAGAAGTAGAGCCATCCACAGAACTGCTTCTACTCCTGGGCTTCTGGAAACCACTGGAGAATATCACACAATCATGCAGGTAGGCTGAGTTTAGAAATTAGGTTATTTCTTTTACATATCCTAGTCAACCTCAGATGCTATTTGACCTCACTGCCCACCACAGCCCATCCTACTCTCAACTGATGATTTTGCTTTCTATTTCAGAAAAAAAAAGTCCTCAGAGGGTTTTAAATCTTTTAACTCTGCACTCTCTTTCCACCCTACTCATCCAACAAGCAAGAATATACCTATAAATGTATAAGCACATTTCTTTTCTCATCTGCAGAATAAGTGTCAATTCTCCTCCCCAAGTCTTATCCTTCCATCCATGCTCTTAACACATTCCCACCCATCTCTTAAGGTATATTGCTTTGTCATTAATCCCCTCATTAAAAAAACATATAAAACTTTTTATTGTAAAATATATAACACATATACAAAAAACCCACAAAACAAATGTAGAGCCTCACAAATTATTATAAGGTTAACCCCATAGGAAACACTCCCCAGGTCATGAAATAGAACTATTTCTTCCATATACCCCCTTCCCAACCATAATCCCGCTAAGAGTTTCCACTACCCTGTCTTTTACTATAATCGTGTCTTTAAATTTCTTTATGCTTTTATCACCCAATTGTGCATCCTTACAAACTAAGATTTTATCTTGCCCATTTTTATTTGATATCTATTTTTGGTCTCTTTCTGTCTATGTGTTTTCCCTCTTGCTCTTTTACAATTTATCTGTTGAAAAACCTAGGACACTTGACCTGCAGAGTTACCCACAGCCTGGATTTTGCTGACTGTGTATTCATTCGTGGTACAGTTTAATCTGTACCTCTGTCCTCATTTCCTGAAAATTGGAAGCTAGGTCTAGAGGCTTGATCAGACACAGGTTCAATTCCTTTAGCAGGACTATAGATTTTCTTGTATCTTTTCATCAGAAGGCTCATACTATCTCACTGCCTCTCTTTTTTGTGCTTTCAGTAACCACTGCTACTCAATGCCTAGATCCATTGATTCATCAAGAGTTGCAAAAGGGTAATATTCTAATTGCCAATGGCATTTTTTAAAGAAATGGAAAAATAATCCTAAAAGTTCTATGGAGCCACAAAAGACCTTAAATAATCAAAGTAATGCTGAGAAAGAACAATTCTGGAGGCATCATAATTCCTGATTTCATTTTTTTATTTTTTTGTTATTATTAGTTTCAGGTGCACAAAACAATGCAATAGTTATCCTTTTCACCCCTCACAAAGTGACAACCCCCTTCCCCCCATCTACTATCCCCCCCACCCCCAATATCATACATATCTATTACAATTCCATTGACTCCATTCCCACACTCTACTCCACATCCCATGATTATATATGTATTAAATTATAGTTGACATATAATATTATTCAATGACAGCTTCAGATGTACAGTGCAGTGGTCAGGCCTCTACACCATCCATGAAGTGGTCTCCCTAACAAGACATGAGTCCATCTGGCCCCCTAAAAAATATTTACAACATTATTGATTATATTCCCCAAAATGTATTTTCTATCCCTGAGGCCATATTGTAGTTACCAATTTATGTTGTTTCATCCCTGCCCCTTCTCCTTCATCCCCACCCCTCTCCCATCTAGCAACCATCAGTTTTTCCTCTGTGTCTCTGAGACTGTTTCTGTTTACATTACTCATTTATTCAGTTCTTTAGATTCCACATATAAGTGAGATCACATGGTATTTGTCTTTCTCTGATTGACTTATTTCACTTAGCATAATGTTCTCTAGGTCCATCCATATCGTTGCAAAGGGTACGATTTCCTTCTTCTTTATACCTGAGTAATACTCCATTGTGTAAATGTACCATAGTTTCTTAATCCAGTCGTCTACTGATGGGCATTTCGATTGTTTCCAAGTCTTGGCTCTTGTAAATAGCACTGCAATGAACATAGGGGTGCATATATTTTTTTAATTAAACTATAATCAAAACTAGTAATCAAAACGGTATGTTACTGGCATAAAAACAGGCATTTAGACCAATAGAACAGAATCCAGAGCCCATAAATAAATTCATGCATTTATTAGAGTCAACTAATATTTTACAAGAAGAAAATACTCAATGGCAAAAAGACCCTCTCTTCAATAAATGGTGCTTGGAAAACTGGATATTCACATGTAAAAAAATGAAACTAGACCACCCAAAAAATTAACTTAAAATTAAAGACTTAAATGTAAAACCTGAAATAATAAAATTTCTAAAACAAAACGTGGGGGAAAAAGCTTCATTACATGGGTCTTGGCATTGATTTTTCAGATATGACACTTAAAGCACAAGGAACAAAATAACAAACAAGTAGGCTTACATCAAACTAAAAATCTTCTGCCCAGCAAAGGAAACAATCAACAGAATGAAAAGGTAACCTACAGAATGGGCAAAAATATTTGCAAATTACACATCTGATAAGGGGTTAATATCCAAAAAATATAAGGAACTCATACAACCTAATAGCAAAAAATATCAAGTGATCCAAAGAAAATACAAACAAAGGACATGAATAGACATTTTTCCAAAGGATATATTCACATGGCCAGCAGGTACATGAAAGGTGCTCAACATCACTAATTACTAGTGAAAGAAAATCAAAACCATAATGAGATATCACTTCACACCTGTGAGTATAGCTATCATCAAAAACACAAGAGATAACAAATGCTGGTGAGGATGTGGAGAAAAGGGAAGACTTGTATACCACTGGTGGAATGTAAATTGGTGCAGCCACTATGGAAAACAGTGTGGAGGGTCCTCAAAAAATTAAGAATAGAGCTACCACATGATCCAGCAATCACACTTGTGGGTATTTAGCCAAAGGAAACAAAAATCATTATCCTGAAGAGATAGTGATCATGGTTCATTGAAGTGTTATCACAATAGCCAAAACATGGAAATAACCTAAGTGTCCATCAACAGATTAATGATAAGAAAATATGGCATATTACTTAGCCATAAAAAATAAGGAAATCCTACCATTTGCAACACCATGGATGGACCTTGAGGGAGTTACGCTAGTTGAAATAAGTCAGACAGAGGAAGAAAAATACTGTATGACCTGACTTATATATGGAATTGAAAAAAACCAAACTCATAGAAACAGAGATCGATTTGTGGCTGCCAGAGGAAGGTAAAGATAGTCAAAAGGTACAAACTTCCAGTCATAAGATAAATGAGTTCTGTGGATGTAATGTACAACATAACTATAGCTAACAATACTTTTTTGTATATTTGAAATTTACTAAGACAGCAGGTTTTAAAAGCTCTTCTCACAAGGGGTAAAATTTTTATAACTATGTCAGGTGATAGACGTTAACTAAATTTAGTGTGCTAAACAATCATTTATATATATATTTCAAACAATATGTTGTACACCTTAAACTTGCACAGTGTTATATGTCTACCATATATCAATAAAACTGGGAGGGGTTTCTAAGCCATGGGCAGATTAACCAAAATGTCTTAGGAGGGACAGAATTTAACTCAGAGAATGTTAAAGATGACCTTAGAACTCAACCTCCCCAGTCTCCTTATTTTAGATACCAGAATACTACAAGCAACTGTTAATGACCATAATGATCATGGGAAAGGTGAATCTAGAACTCAAGACTCTGGAGTCCCAGAGCTGTTCTCTTTTTCCAGCTTTATTGAGGTATGATTGACAAATAAATGTTGTATATACTTAAGGTGTACAATATGATGTTTTGATATGCATATACACTGTGAAATGATTCCCCCAATCAGGCTAATTAACCTACCCATCACCTCACATATTTGCCTTTTTATTTTATGGTGAGGACACATAAGATCTACTATCTTAATAAATTTCAAGTATATAATACATTATTACCAGAACTGTTATGTTTTTTGTTTTTGTTTTTGTTTTTGTCTTAAAGATTTTTATTGGGGAATTGGGGGGATGGGAACAGTGCTGGGGAATTGGGGGAAGGGGAACAGACAAGTTGCTGTCGTTTTGTTCTTCAGTCTAGTTGTGGAGGACGTTGCTTCATTGGCCCAAGTTGGCACCATCATTGCGCTCTTCCTGGGCAAGGCAGATCAGTCGCCGGCTTCTGGACGGCCGCTCACGCTGGTTGCTGGCTACACACGGTAGCCCATGGCAACCTACTGCCACAGGGGCTGCAGCCTACACCATCACCGGTGACTCACGGGCAGCCCAGCTCCAGGTTAAGCTGATGTTCAGCATCTTAGCTGTGGAGGGCAGTGTCACTGGCCCTCATATGTGGGATCCGAACCGGGGCCCTCTAGCATCCCAAGCCAGTTCTTAACCATCGCGCCACTCGGCCGGCCCCAGAACTGTTATGTTTTATACCCTGTCTTCCCTAGGTGTTCTAGAGTTGTTTACAGGCATATCTGTCATGATACGATGCATCTTCACATAACATATGCGCTGACGTTCTCTGAAGCATGGAGTGGCACATTGATGGTATATTGAAATATTGGCATAACAGGCAAGAGGAAATGGGTGTAACTAGGGAGATTCTTTGGTCCTAAGGTAAGGGTCTACCAATCCCCAAAATTTGAGAATCCCTTGTGAGGCTCTTAATATCTACAATGCGTTAGGAAATTTTATGATGATTTTAAAATAATTTCCAAGTTTAATCACTATCATTCTATAGGCTTTTTTCATAAATACAAAAATAAAGTTACTATCTGCCTTCTTTGTCTCCTGGGGTTCTTCTTCTCCCACCCATCCTTTCTAATACAACGTTCCCTGGATTCTCACCCCTTGTCCCAGCACCAGCCCTACTGATCAAGGCCTTCAGGCAATCCTGTCCCCCCGGGGACCAGACAGAATCCATGCCCATCCAAGCACCAGGTAACAGGCTTGCTAACCATGGATTCCAATACATACCCAATAGCAACTGTGTGACTTGGCTCCAGCTCTGCTCAGCTGTGTCCCCAAAGACAATAACATCAGCCTGGGGACCCAAAATGAGAAAGCCTTTAACTGCCAAAAACGGTCTATAAGGACTTGAAAAAAAGGTTTGCACGGACACAAATGCAAGGCTGCAGGATCACACGCATGACAGCACCAAAGGACACTAATAAAGCTATAGTGACCCACCCTAAAGAAATGGAGATCTACAAATTGCCTGACAAAGAATTCAAAATAATCATCTTAAAGAAGCTCAATGCGGTGCAAAAGAACACAGATAGACATGAATTCTCAGCTTCAGGAAACACAAATCCTGAGAAAGATACATTTTCAAAAATCTACATCTGGGCACACTGAGGTCAAACTACAGTACACCAAAGATAAGGAGACTATTTAAAGGGACCAGAGAACAAAAATAAGCTACCTACAAAAGAATGACATTTTGACTCATAATAGACTTCTTAATGGTGAAATAAAGACAAAAGGCAGTGAAATCATGTGTACAAACTGTTGATCTAAATTTCTATAACCCAGGTAAGCTGTGTGAGTGAATATTCAAAGATGCTAGGAGTTTACCATTAATAAATCATCACTGAGACAGTTACTAAAAGATACACTTCATAAAGTAGTAAATTAAGCCCCAAAAAGAAGAATTGAGATGAAAAAGTATTAATGAACAAACAAATTAATACACCAGAAAATATAAATAAGCGATGACTATGTAAAATAATAAAATGTATAAATAGGTAATTTAGAAGTATAAAAATCAGGTTAAATTAAAATATTAAATATGTAAGGTGAGACGGAAACTACCGCAGTACAACATTCCAAGGTCTTTGTATTATTTGGAAAAAGGTGAAGATAATAATTAACTTAAGACATTGCTTAGTCAAGTTTCCTTGTTAAAAGCAGAAAGAGGGCCGGCCGAGTGGCGCGATGGTTAAGAACTGGCTTGGGATGCCAGAGGGCCCTGGTTTGGATCCCACATATGAGGGCCAGTGACACTGCCCTCGACAGCTAAGATGCTGAACAACAGCTCAACCTGGAGCTGGGCTGCCCGTGAGTCGCCAGTGATGGTGTAGGCTGCAGCCCCTGTGGCAGTGGGTTGCCATGGGCTACCATATGTAGCCAGCAGCCAGCGTGAGCAGCTAGCAGCCAGTGTGAGCAGCAGTCCAGAAGCCCGTGACTGATCTGCCTCGCCTGGGAAGAGCGCAATGCCAACTTGGGCCAGTGAAGCAACGTCCTCCACAACTAGACTGAAGAACAAAAACGACAGCAACTTGTCTGTTCCCCTTCCCCCAATTCCCCAGCACTGTTCCCATCCCCCTGTTTCCCCAATAAAAATCTTTAAAAAAAAAAAAGCAGAAAGATAATCTCTATAGGAGTGAAAATAGAATGTACACCATATTTCTCCATGTATATGACGCACCCTTTTTCGAAAAATTTGGGGTCTAAAGACTGAGTGCGTCTTATACAGTGGTTGTATGAGCACAAAAACAGGCGCGGAAAAAGTGGGAAATGCAAGTAAAAAATCTACAACCATACCTTTCTACACCTCTGTGCCCTGATCCTGTGGATCTGTTGAGTTTCTATGAAACCCCTTTCCTGTACTTCTTGGCTAACTCCTATTTACCCTTAAAGATTCTACTCCAAGATATCATCTCCTCCAGGAACCCCTCCTTTCTTTCCGCAAAGCTCAATTTGGTACTCCAAGTTTCCATAACATCCTGCACATAAAACTAGTGCAGCTCTTACCTTTTTATATTGAAACTATAACCTTATGAACCATGTGACTGTGAGGGCAAGAATCTTCTCTATTCTCTACATCCCTGGAACCCAGCCCAGAGCCTGATGTAAAGGAGAGTGCCACAAAGGTTGGTCACATTGAATGTAACTGAATCTCCCTCTCTTTCTGCTCTCCAGCGCTCTCTATTTCCATGGCCCCTTGATGGATTGCTCCTCCACACCCATAGTGATCTTGGCCCTTGAATGTTTTCCCACATTGGATCTGCCTATGTGTCACTTCTCACAGATATGAGTCTGAGTAAGGGAAGGGTGGGTTGATGGTCTACTCAGTTGTATGTAAGCTACAAATATTTGTCACCTGACAGGTTTATGATGAGTGTTGCAGAACCCCCTTTCTCTACAGATGTTCATGGAGACAAGAATAACCCAAGTTGCTACAATCGTGCTAAAAAAATTGAGGAGAGGAAAGAGATTTAAATGTCCCAAAATCATGTTCTGCAGATAATCTGGCAGGAACTAAGAAAGAATATAAGCCAGCCCTGGGGACTTCTGGGCACCAGTCCCAGTGGTATGAGAGCATCTGATCTTGAAAGCAAGCACTGAGGCCTTTCTTCCTTGTGTGGGGCCAGGGACAGGTTCCAAGCCATTATCTCCTCACAGAATGTCCTAAGACTCCACACATACTCAAATTTTGATAAGCGTAATAAATTGATTCACCTGAGTACACAGTCCCTTCCACGCAGATGTATGTCTTGATCACTTGGGATTACCAGAGCTCACTTTCCTTGCTGAACTTCTCCAGGCACAGAGAGTGATTTCTTTATTATCCTCATGCTGAAGTAGATGTTATATATAAACAGCTGGATTCTTCCTGCTTGGGTTTGGGCTTGGGTCTTGGTCTGAAGCCATCTCTCAGAGCCTGTAGGGTCTCAGAAAGACTGAAACTGTAATCTTAACCATCACTCTAGCCCTGCCCCAATATAGTTAGAGAAACATGGTGAAAGGGTGGAAGGTTCTAGAGCATGCCCCAGGAAAGCCAGGATTAAAGTCAGGTTTTGCCAGTAATCAGGGAAGTTATTGTGCTCAGGCCCTTCATTCCTCTGGTCTGAAGTCCCCCAGTTGGTACAGAGCAGACAGCAGTATACTCTCACTCTCTAACTTCTATGGGTTCTCCCATCAGCACTATAGAGCAGAATGGGGCCATACTGCAGCCCAACCATCCACCCCAGCTTGGGGGTAGGGCTCTCCCCATTTCCTATGGGAGTTCTAGGCTCTGGAATCCCTTCATCAGATATGAGCAGCTACCTCTTTGCATTGACTCTGATCTTCTTTTTGACGTGTGTGCTTCCAGCTAAGGAGATGGATGTAAGTTAAGCTGGGCCATGGGAATGTGTTTGAGGGCTGCCCCAGAACTGACATCTCCAAGGTTTCTCTAGAGATGGGTTGGATGTCGGGACAAAGATCCTATAGGAGGAGGTTGATCTGGGTAAATGCAGTGAGCCATCTTTAAACTTTGTGATACTGTGCTTTGTTGTGAAGCTTTGGGCTCCTGGTAAGGAACTTGGGACTCTCCACTTCCAGGTTCCCTAAGCCCTAGAGATTAACCACAGAAGTTAAGGGGTGGGAGCTCTGTGTGTCCACTAGTGTCTTCTGGAATTAATGAGATGGGGGACAGGTCCCAGGGATTTTCACTGTACTCCAGGAAGCAATATCTCTTTCAACTTTACTTTGGGTAAAGTGTCCACTATAACGTAAATGTACTGAGCATAATGCCATCCATGAAGATGGAACCACAGTGCATTAGGGAAGTGCCAACTTGCCAGAGTCTCCCCTGTTCTTTTCCTATTCCCCTCCCCTCATAATTCTTTTGATTTCTAGAATTATACAAATAAGTTCAGCCCACTTTCCACTCCTTTTTTCTCTTTTCCTGATAAAAACAGAAGAAGAAGGAGGAGGAGGAACAGGAGGAGGAAGAGGAGAAGAAGACAAGAACTAAAATTATCAACAGCCCCTAGTCTCTTTATATTTTTATCTTCACTTATCCACACAATAACCTTATAAAGAGATACATTTATTTTCATTTTATAGATAAATAAACCCAGATTCAGAGAAATTAGGTAACTTATCCAACATCACATAATTCATAAGTGGCAGAACCCAGAGGCCAACCCAAATCTATCAGAAGTCAAGGTTTATGTTCTTCCCGTTGTACCACATGGCCTCCCTCAACGCAACATTGGCAGAGAAGTTTTGAGATTCATAACAGAGACTATTCTATTTCATTTAGTCCCATTTGGAGCCCTAAATGTAAGTATCTGAGCATGGACCATGTATACAGAGTAAGCCTCCTTTAAGCTTTTCCACCAAATGAGACTGTTTCCACATCTCTCAGCTCCTGGAAGTCAAGTTCTTGCATGGCACAGCCCTCATGTTGATGCAAGGTTTATGGATTCTTTATTTTTTTGCCTTTTTTTTTAATCCCTTACCTGCCTTGAAAATCTCCTCTTGTTTCTTGGATAAGCTGACTACCCTATGATACATGTTACAAACAAAAGGCCAACCTCTGTAGCAGATAATAATAGCAAGTAATGGATAAGAGTGTAAACTCTGGAGTCTGTCACCTTGGTTCAAATTATAGCCCTTCCAATTGTATCTCATATTCCCAAGCATCAATTTCCTCAATACTAAAATATACCTACCACATAAAAATATGACAAGGAGGTAGAATATCCAAGGTGGCAGAGTAGACAAATGCTGTGCTTGCCTCACCCCATGAGCACACCAAAACTAGAAATAAATTATAGAACAATCAACCTGAAGAACCATCTGAAGTCTAGCTGAACAGAAGTTTTATAACTTAGAATATAAAGAAGAAGCCATGTCGAGACTTATAGGAGGGGTGGAGACACAAAACGGGCTGGTCTCACATCCACGTGTGGCGATTAAAAATTGGGAGAGATATATTGGCCACAGAAGTTCCCCATTGAGGAGTGAGGGACCCCCAGCCTCACACGAAGCTCCCCTGCCTGGACTACTGATGCTGGAAAGAGGAGCCCACAAAACATCTGGCTATGAAAAACAAGATTCCGGCCTTCTGGGTGTGATGCAAGGCTGTGGGAAACCCAAGCGTCCTCTTAAAGGATCCATGAAGGCACTCATTCTGGGCTCCAGAGGAGGGATGGTGACTCTGGGGGCATCGGAGACATATAGGGAGAGGCTGAGTTGTGTAACTTCGAGGCTAGGACTGGAGAAGAGACAGTCATCATTTTCCCTGTGTGAGGTCCTTCTCCCATGCAGCCAGCAGGTGGGTGCCATTTTCCCTCCCCCACAAGCCAAATCTGAATCTGAATTGGTCTGGTGAGCTCCACTTGCTCCACCCTGGTGACTCACTAAGACCCCACCATACCCAACTTCGTACCACATGAGGCACAGAAGGTTTTATCAGTAGGTGAACCTTACAGGAGCCAGCAGCTGGCAGCAGGCCTGAGAGTGTCCTGGCTTTTTTCAGAGGTGCTCAAGACCCAGTACTGGTGGCAGCCATCTTTGGTTCACAGCATAGCCTCTCCCATATGCCTCCAGGTCTAGCACTGGCAGAGACCAACTGTGGATCACTTTGTAGCTCCTACCAGGTACTCCCTAACTGATACAAGCAGTGGCTGACCTGGGCCTGCAACAGAACCCTTCACAAGAGGCCCCAGAACCAACATACTTGGAGGTTGGCTTCAGACCACAATAGAGCACCACTCAATCAACCCAAAAGCTGCACACCCAAGGGGTGGTCTCAACAGGCACTAGAGTCAGCTGAAGCCAATCCCACTCCATGGGGTAAGTCCCCTGCACAGTAGTCCATAAGCTATAGATGTGACCAAACCCAAAGCTAGTCAGCCTGAGGGTCAATCCCACCTACTTACATGCCAAGAGCAATCAGGGTTCAAATATAACAGGAAAGCACACAGAACCCATACAAGGGACACTCCTGGAGCACCTGGAGCAGGTGCCCATGGGATAGGGTGAAAAAGGTGAAGGAATTAAAAAGTACAAATTGGTAGTTACAAAATAATCATGGGGATGTAAAGTAAAGCACAGGGAATATAGCCAATAATATGGTGATAACTATGTATAGTGCCAGATGAATACTAGACTAGTCAGGGTGATCACTTCTTTTTTTTTTTTTTTAAAGATTTTTATTGGGGAATTGGAGGGATGGGACCAGACAAGTTGCTGTCATTTTGTTCTTCAGTCTAGTTGTGGAGGACATTGCTTCACTGGCCCAATTTGGCACCATCATTGCGCTTTTCCTGGGCGAGGCAGATCAGTCTCTGGCTTCAGGATGGCTGCTCGTGGCGGCTGCTGGCTGCTCACGCTGGCTGCTGGCTACACACGGTAGCCCATGGCAGCCCACTGCAGCAGGGGACTGCAGCCCACGCCGTCGCCGGCGACTCACAGAAGCCCAGCTCCAGGTTGAGCTGTTGTTCAGCATCTTAGCTGTGGAGGGCAGTGTCACTGGCCCTCATATGTGGGATCTGAACCAGGGCCCTCTGGCATCCCAAGCCAGTTCTTAACCATCGCGCCACTTGGCTGGCCCCAGGGTGATCACTTCTTAAATCATACAAATATCTAACCACTATGGTGTAGACCTAAAGTTAATATAAAATAATATTGAATGTTAACTGTAATTGAAAAATTAAAAAGGGGGGGGGTGAAGGGGAATAAGAAGTTCAAGTTTCCAGGTATAAAACAAATAAGTCATGGGGATGTAATGTACAGCATGGGGAATATAGTCAATTATATCGTGATAGTGTCATAGAGTGTCAGATGGTTGCTGGGCTTATGGTGATCACCTTCTTCAGGTATATAAATGTTGAATAACTATGGTGTACACCTGAGACTGATATAATGTTGTATATTCATATGTTAGCTATATTTTTAATAAAAATATTAAAAGAAAACAAGTTAAAAAATTAGTACAAAATTTGTACTAATTTGGTAAACAGTTTGGCAAATTGAAGTTGTGCATGCTCTGTGACTTAGAATTTCACTGCAAGGTACTTATCCTCCTAAAAGCAAGCCTATGTGTGCAGAATATAAGTACAAGATATTGTACTTACATAAAATATCCACTGTAGCATTCTTTGTAATCTCTAGAAACAACTCAAATACCTCAAATACTTGTCAACAGTCATAAATATAGAAAGTAGGCAATATACTAAGATGAACACTAATTAATGTTAAACACAGATAAATCTTAAAAACATAATAAAGAAGGAAGCCAGCCACAAATAAAACATTTGTGCTGCCATTTATATATAGGTAAAAAATAAGCAAATTAAAGTACCCTGTTTAAAAACGACAGCAACTTGTCTGTTCCCCTTCCCCCAATTCCCCAGCACTGTTCCCATCCCCCCAACTCCCCAATAAAAATCTTTAAAAGAAAAAAAATACCCTGTTTAGTGAAGTATATTGAAGAGAAAACCAAAAAGCAAAGCGAAGAAAGTAAGGATTAACTGGATCAGAGCAGTGGTTCGCTTATGAGGATGGGAGTGAGATGTAGTCATTTAATGGTGCATTGGGACCTTCTATGGTGCTGGAAAAGGTTTTAGGGTTTTTATTTTAATCTGAGTGGTGGTTACCGAGTCACCAAGCTATGTGTACGGTTTGCTTATTTTTCTTTTTTTGTATTAAATGTCCTCTTTTATCAATGATTTATTTTAGAAGTTTAAAAATAAGAGCCATGGGGGGAAATAAATTTGTACATGAAGCAAAATGAACAGTGAAGCCAGGAACTATCTGACTAGTGAATGTGGCAGCTGTAAAAGGGGCATGCTCCTTGAATGAGGTAATTCAGCAGCGTAGTGTAGGATGTATGGTGGGTGTTTTTTCTTAAAGGTAGTCTGGGGGAGGAAGAAATTTCCTCTACCCCCAAGGTTCTTTCAGCTGGTCTAATAATCAAACAGACATGAGACAGACTAGCAAGAGAAAGTAACCAAATATAATACACACATATGTATGGGAACCCCACATACATGAGAAAGGCAGAGACCGCACATGCCGAAAAGGTTCAGAGACAGCAAGGAGGATTGAGGTATGTAAAATATCTTGAGCTAAAGATGATGTAACGTTTCTGGGGGGATTCAAAGGGTCATCGCAGGGGGATAAGAAGAGCAGATGCTTAGTCAATAGAAGTTTGTCCTGCCCTATAGACAGGTCAAAAGAGGTTATCTCTGATACTCTCTTATTATGGGCAAGGCTCCTAATTTGAGTTCTTCTAGGTAGTTATGGGAAGGGCAGAAGTTTCTCTTGAGCCCACGGCTAAAGTTGCCTTTAGCTCAAATACCACAATCCACATACCACAGAGGCACATCTTGGGGTGACTCGTTCTGAACCCCCATAGTTGGCATGATAAAGAAAGCATGAGAATTCTAGGAAACAAAGATAGAGGCAGAAAGCACCTCTAAAGGGAAAAGAATGAAGCCACTTGTGCTTCCTTAGCAGTTTGGCCAACAAGACCTCAGGCAGGAGATGGGAACACACAGCACAGTTGGAGAAGCTCCTGCTCAAAGGCTGGAACGGTGATTTAATCAGGACATGCACGGGCGGGAAGAAAAGGGTCCATCCTGAACACATACTGATCTCAAAATGTATTTTTTAAATTTTTATTAAAACATAGCTAACATACAATATTATATTAGTTTCAGGTGTGCGAAATGCCTTTCAGATCTGCTTTTCCAGAACTGTGTATGGAAGAGGCTCAGAAGTATCTAGAAAACGCTGGGTTCATACCTCCCATATTCCCTAATGAATGCTTGAACAACTTAAAAATATGTGGAGAAGGACAGAGTTCCAAACTATATTGGGTTATTGGAAAAGTCATGACACATTTTTTCATAGAAAAACATAGAAAAAATACATCATGACTTTTCTGACAACCCAATAAGAATCACGAGAGCTGAATATTTGGTGGCAGCACAGCCCACAGCTTCTGACCCTTGTGCAAGCCCATTCACCAATCTGAGCCTTGTTTTCTCCATCTCTAAAAGAATGTGGTGGTACCACCGAGCCTGTGCTATGCCTATGGTAGCAGATGGTCAGGATACGGCCTGCGCTCTAAGGCAGGAATCGCAGGGTCTCTGGGAGCCTTCCACGGGGTCCTACAAGGGAATACTCAGCCCTGATCTGGCACTGACCTACCTACTTCTAGTCCACTAGCCCACCATCTCTCCCTTATTCCCATCCCAACCCAAGCAGTGCTCTCAGCTGAATGTGCATTGTTGAGAGACAAAATATAACTCTCCCAGCAATGTGTGGCATTCACTAAGAAGTCTTTGGAGAGGTCCTGTAAAAGAAAAAGCAACACAGCTATCGTGGTGGGATTTAGCAAGAATGATGAAGGACGAGGAGCCTAATCTAAACCAGAATGAGTGCAATGCATTTTCTGTAAGCTTTATTTCATTTCATCCTCCAAAAACTGTCTTACAATGCATAGTTTGAGAAGAGGACGCTGAAGCTCAGAGAGGCTGAATCATTTACCCAAGGGCATGTGACTGCAAAACAGAGTGTAACCAATAACGCCATGCTCTACTGCCACGTTACAGATGCAGAATCCTACGGTCATGGGCCATTCGGGTACAAGCCTGCCTTAAGGCACAAGAATAGTGTCTTCTCCACTCTCAGTCCTCCACCACCACTTTAGGGGGGACAGACCGAATGACCCTTTCCCAGAGCTGTATCCCCATAGCTCCAGGGAAGCACTGTCTTGCTCTACTACTGACAGGACATCCAACCTTGAACACAGCACTAAACTGGCTCTTCCTGTGAGAGACCAGGAGAGAGTTCCAACATACCCACTCCCAAAACACAACCTTCCCCCAGAGCACTTCAAGTTCCCAAATTCTAGCCACTATTTCATAACAGTGAAATTTCCAAATGAAATTGCATTTGGAAAATAAAGCCCCTTGGTGAACTTTTTCTGGAGAAAGTGTCCCCGTAGCATGTGCCTCCAGCGAGGTGACTAAATCTGCCACCCGAAGAGAAGGCTATTCTTGCTCAGCTGTCTGAGCACCTAGCTAATTCCTGGTCAGCCAACACTGACACCTTGAGACCCCTTGTTTTTTGCAATACTGCAAGTTCTTGCTCTGGCCTTCAGTGAAGCCTGTGCTTTATCACATCACTTCTCTGGGCTCCTGTGTTCTCAGTGGGACTCAGAAGGAAAAGAGAAACAAAGTTAACACTTTCCCTGCCATTTTTCTAGCAGTCTACATTTGAAGTTATAGGGAGAGTGTTCCGGCCTGAGCATGACAACAACTGGTCTCTGCTCCTGTTCTGCCTTAACGGGGTCCCTATCCTCCCAAGATTTGGAGAAGTGGAGGTAGCATGGAAAGGCCCAGGCACTCTTTCCTCTAAACCTGAAGAAAATTTTCTCCCCTGGACGCCCTTCTAGGTAGAATGAGGCTGGCCCCACCCAGCCTCGCCCAGCTCTATAAAGCAGCCTCCCAGGCAACCACCCCCAGGCAGTTCCAGCTCTGTGCTCTTCTATGATGAAGCTCTGTCTCTCTGCATTACTCTTCCTCCTGGTGATCTCATTGCCTTCAGGTAAGATGGTGGGTACAGATCTGATCATGAAAGCGGGCTTCTTCCAAGGACTGAGACAGTTAAAATCCCCTACGGATATACACCCAGCAAGGAGGACACAAATATCAGATGGAATCGCAGGCTAGAGATGGGATATGGGTTAGTGGTCTTCAGCCCCTGCCCTACTCATCTTTTGCTACGTCCTAAAAGTCTGCCAAAGCTTGAAAGAAGGGAACCAATGTTATGACACCCACATCATGGTTCAGCTATCCAAATTCCTATTTCCCCTCATCTTCCTCTGATGGGCCTCAGACTCGGTGGCCTTCACTGAAATGTGGTAGGAGGTGAAAGGACAGAGTCCAGAAGGTAAATCACAAAATAATAAACCATCCACCAGGAAGAGAGGGCAGACCTAGGAGTTCCCCCAGCCTCTTGATGATTGGTTTTTCTTCTCCTTTTTTTTTTTTTTCCTTCAGGGAACAGTACGATGGGAAATGATGGAGTAGAAGTTCGTACTTGCATTGCGCTTGGTGGCAGATGTTTCCTTGGTTGTAAAGTGGGATGGACATGGGTTGCATACTGTCACAATGTATTGTCTTGTTGCAGAGCGTCGGTAAACAAACCCCAGGTCATTGACCGCTGACCTTCATTCACTTCATGGGTTCAATTAAAAGGATATGTGAATGGTTAAAAGCACAAAATCCTCAATCTGTGTGTAAGCATCATTAACAAGCCATGGGTAGCCAATGATTGCCAGGTTCTGCCCAATTTACTGGGAAAATTTCAGAAGTATTTTGTAAAGGGGTACTGACGTGAAATGCATCTCCTGTTATTTTTTCTGCCCAGCCATCTTCAATCACTAATTCCTATTTCAAATTCAAATGCAATTGATTAATGCATGACTGAAGGCCCAAGGAGATAACATTGTCTGAGCCTAATAGCAATAGCTTACCATATGCCAGTCACCTTTTTAAGTGGTTTACATACATTACAGTACATTATCCTCACAACAAAATCTATTATTTCTCCCATTTTGCAGATGAAGGAACTTTTCCAACGTCACACAAGTAGCAAGAGTTAGTTAGCACTGGGTTTGAACTTAGATGATCTTGATCCAGTGCCTTTACTGTTGAGCTAGACCACCTCTCAATTACAGAGTCGAGGAATCTAACTGGAAGTAGTGGTTGTAGTTTGCAGTGATTGTAGACTGTAGTCCAATGAGGAGTCCAGAATCCAACTACATCCATGAGACAATAAGCTCCTCAGAACCCTTCCTATGGCTTAAAGCTATAAAGCTCCTGGTAGGTAAGTTACATCTGTGACTCTGCTCAGTGGCTCTGATGATTCAAGACCAGTGTTGCCCTAGGATGCCATGCACCAAACATCGCTGCTGT
>NW_017731377.1:3928481-3929499 GCF_001890085.2 Hipposideros armiger | reverse complement strand
GTCTAGAGGCGAGAAATCCAAGATCAAGGTATTGGCAGGGTTATATTCCCTCTAGTGATTCTAGAGAAGAATCCTGTTTGTCTCTTTCTAGCTTCTGGTGGCTACTGGCAATCATTCACATTCCTTGGATTGAAGCTGCATCACTTCAATCTCTGTCTTTCTCTTCACATGTTCTTCTTACTCATCTGCGTATGTCTCTGTAGCTTCACATGGCCTTACTTATAAAGACACTAGGCATTGGATTTAGGGCTAGCCCTCATCCAGTATGACCTCATCTCAACTAATTTCATCTACAATGACCTTAGTTCCAAATAAGTCATATTCTGGAGCTCCAAGTGGACAGAATTGGGGGGAACACTACCAACCCAGGACAAGCTATAAATAGGGAATTTGAATTTTCTTTAGGGAAGGTAGAGTCCTTTCTTTACCCACATCCTTCTACACACAATAAGAAGAGACAAGCCCAGGAGGGGCTTTGCAAATGAATCAATCTTTACTATAAAAACCAATGTGTTTTCTCTTCCTGGGCATTCCCCAGACTCCCCCTGGAGAATGTGGAAAGAAAGATAAGGTGGTCCCTAGCCTTAAGATGCTCAGAGATTATCTGGAAAAACAGAATCATAATCACAACACAAGCCGACAGATCTTCCAGTAATCCATGAGGTGATCTGCAGGTTTTCCTATGACACAAGAAGGTTTTCCCCAGCTTTATTGATGTATAATTGACAATTTAAAATTGTGTATATTTAGATTGTACAACTTGATGACTTGATACACATGGTGAAATAATAACCACAATCAGGCTAATTCACATGTGTATCATCTCATATAGTTACCGTGTGTGTGTGTGTGTGTGTGTGTGTGTGTGTGTGTGTGTAAGATGAGAATACTTAATATCCAAGCTCTTAAATTTCAAGTGTACGGGGGCCAGCCGAGTAGCACATTGGTTAAGAGCTGCCTTAGGACGCCAGCTCTGAGCAGCAGGGCCCCAGTTCAGATCCCACATAGGGGCCAGTGA
>NW_017731377.1:3921474-3925376 GCF_001890085.2 Hipposideros armiger | reverse complement strand
GTTCTCAGAAATGGTTCCAAAAGGTTCTCACAGCAGGAATCAGAACTACACATAACAGTAGTTCATTCTTTTTTATTCCTGTACATGTACCACAATTTATTTATCCATTCTCCTGTTCATGAGCATTTGGTTTGTTTCCACTTTTTGGTTATTAAAAATAGAGCTACTGGGGCCGGCTGAGTGGCTCAGTTGGTTAAGAGTTAGCTTAAGTGCACTAGCTCTGAGCAACAAGGCCGCCGGTTTGATTCCCACATGGGCCAGTGAAGCTGCACCCGAGCTGAGCTGCCACTGAGCTGCCAACAGGTGGCAGGATGGCTCAGCTGGTGAAAGCATATGCTCCTAACAACAAGACTGTCTGTTTGATGGTGGGCTATGTCCACCCGCAACTAAGACTGAGCTCGACACCTTGAGCTGAGCTGCTGCCCGGATGGCTCAGTGGATAGAGCGTACGCTCTTAACAGCAAGGCTGCTGGTTTGACTCCTACATGGGATGGTAGCTATGCCCACCCACAACTAAGATTGAACACAGCATCTTGAGCTTAGAGGCCACGAGCTGCCGACTAGCAGCCAGATGGCAACTGGCACGCTCCACAACTAAGACTGAAGAACAACAACTTGGCTGGTCCTCCTCCCCAACTCCCCAACACTGTTCCCCTCCCCCAATTCCCCAATTTAAAAAAAAATTGAGCTATTGGGGCGGCTGGTTAGCTCAGTTGGCTAGAGCGCAGCGCTCGTAACACCAAGGTTGCCAGTTCGATCCCCACATGGGCCACTGAGATGCACCCTCCACAACTAGATTTAAACAACTACTTGACTTGGAGCTGATGGGTCCCAAAAAAAACACACTGTTCCCCAATAAAAATAATAATAATAAAATAAAATAAACAGAAACCTTCTTTAAAAAAAAAGAGCCACTGTGAACAATCATATATATATTCAAATGTTCATAGTAGACATATATGTATAAATGATTTCTTAGTAAATACTGACAGTTTCTAAATTAGCTATGCTAGTTTAATTCCCATCAGCAATGTGTGAGCACTCAGGCTGCCTTACATCTTCACAGAGTTAGCAATGTCAGTCTTTAAACTTTGCCATTCTGGTAGATGTGTAGTGGTATCTCATTGTCATTGCAATTCACATTTCTCTAATATGCACAATGTTGAGCATCTTTTCACAGGCTTATTGGCTATCTCAGGAGCTTCCTCTGTGAATTACCTGTTTAAACCTTTTGTCATTTTTTTAGTGGACTGTTTGTCATTTTATTATTGATTTGTTGGGCTTCTAGTACATTTGAGTTTACAAATATGTTGATGGTGATCAAATTATCTTTATCTACTTTTAAATCAAGCTTCCACGGCACTAGTGCCATAGCTAAGCCATAAGCCTAGCACTAAGTTAATGACGGAGCCCAAACAAGAACTTGGGTCTGCTGACTTCCATCCCACTGCTTTCTCTACTCCCCAACAGATTGTGATGTTTACACCCTCGAACGTGACATGGAGAAGATGACAGGGAGGATGGGGGAAAAATGAGTGCCATGAAATGCTGTTAAATTATTCATCCTTTAAAACTGTAAATAGGTGTCTCATAATGATTAAATAAATAACCATGACCTGTCATATAAATCAAGTTTAAATAGATTATGGGGCTGAAGGCAAAAACAACTTTCCTTTATCCAACAGTTCCCACTCTTCCGTGCGCCAGACACTAAACACATTGGCCAACTCTTCTTTTCTCAGTTTCTTTTGCAGCCCCTGCACAAAGCATCTCTTATGGAGTAGGGATCTTTCCTGCCACCAGGTGGCAGACTCTGTTCATTTTGCTCCCTCTCTGNTCTTGATCCAGTGCCTTTACTGTTGAGCTAGACCACCTCTCAATTACAGAGTCGAGGAATCTAACTGGAAGTAGTGGTTGTAGTTTGCAGTGATTGTAGACTGTAGTCCAATGAGGAGTCCAGAATCCAACTACATCCATGAGACAATAAGCTCCTCAGAACCCTTCCTATGGCTTAAAGCTATAAAGCTCCTGGTAGGTAAGTTACATCTGTGACTCTGCTCAGTGGCTCTGATGATTCAAGACCAGTGTTGCCCTAGGATGCCATGCACCAAACATCGCTGCTGTCACCACTGCAGCACAAGCAATGGGCCATACAGACCCACACAGAATGTCACTCAGTCTGCAGCATTGTTCCAACAGCCCTTCCTCACCCTCCCTCCAGTATCCCTGCCCAAAAGCAGAAGTCACAGGTCTTCATCAAGACCCTTGTCATTGTCTTCTCAGGAAAAACAAAACAAAACAAAACAGCAGCCAAGTTTCAAGGTTTTCCTTCTCCAAGGATGTGCCTAAAGGCAACACACACCTGTGCTGGAATATTAAGCAGGGCTCCATTCTCCTAGAAGACCTGCTTGCTCGGACCCCTCCATGCCTCCATACCAGAGAAAAATAAAAAACAAACAGAAATCAGTGTTAATCCACAGAGCTGGCCTCATAGGGCATCAATTTTGGGTTATGCCTAGAGAGGTTCTGTGGTGCTGAGTACCTTTATTTGCCAATTTAAATCCACCCCTTCTTAAGCAAAAGAAAGGGGAAAGTAGTGCAAAAGCTCACAAAATAATATAAATGCAATGAAATTAAACAAAAACAGAAAATGAAAAGAGAAAACTAAGGGAAGGGAAATAGCAAATATTTTTTTCACCAGATTTCAAAAGGGTCCACAACCCCCCAAAACACTACAAATCCTTACCCTCTGCTTGTGATTCCTAAGGTCATGATTACACCAGCCTGGGGTGAGGTATTGCTCTAACTTTGACAATGAGATGCAAGAAGAGACACATGACATGACCTTTGATTTTCTTCAGTGCAGCTTAGATAAGATTGGAACGTTCCAAAGTATTCTTGCTGAAAACTCACTCTTACATGAAATAAACAAGAGTGCTGAATAGTCACACAGAAAAGCCATTATGTATTCACCTTGTGGCTCTCTGAGCTAGTGGCCATGCCCTCTGAGGAGGCCAAAGGTGCCAGTCTTTGCTCCCCATATCCCAGGGCAGCCAGGAAGGTCCATGATATAGGCTTAGTAAATCAGATGTCTGTCCACAGGAACTAGACTTGAGTGCATGATGTCACTACCTTGGTGCCATTGGAGAGCCGATTCGTTTTGCAACAGACTATTTCAGGACTAGGATTGCAACAGACTATTTCAGGACTAGGATCCAGCAGTGTGGGCCTTCAGGGCGCCTTCGTTCATGGCTATATTCCAAGGCTGTTCTCTGAGGCTAATATAGCTTTCTAGTGCATTCCCCTTCAGCTTAAAAATGTCCACCAGAGTTAAGGTCAGTTACTGGAAACCAAGAAACCGGAATGATATCGAGACCTCTTACTGAGACCTCATCATACAGTCATTTTAGGATTAAATGAGGTGATGTACTCAGGAATGATGTATGCAACATGCTTGGCACTGTGTCATCTGGTTCAAATATTGTGATATTGTGTTAGCTAGGTTCCAGTACATAACGAGAAGATCGCGCTGCCCTTAGGGACAAGCAGCACCCCGGACCCCTAACTCACATACACTATGAAGCCAGCACAGTGGTGGCTGTAGAGGTCAGAACAGGCACCAACATATGCAAAGGGAAAGCAGGTCTCAGGGACAGAATCAAATCCAGTCCCTGAACATCACCATCTTATTCTACAATCCTTTTTCAGAATCGAACATGGAGGTTTCAAGTTTTGTCTGTGTATTGGTTTCCTGGGTTTGCTCTATCAAATTACCACAAATTGGGTGGGTTAAAACTACAGAAATGGGCCCGGGCGAGTGGCGCGATGGTTAGGAACTGGCTTGGGACACCAGAGGGCCCCGGTTCGGATCCCACATATGAGGACCAGTGACACTGCCCTCT
>NW_017731377.1:3918467-3919528 GCF_001890085.2 Hipposideros armiger | reverse complement strand
TATACTGCAAATCTGGTATGCTTTACACGGAAGCAAAGAGAAAATTATAGAAAACATAATCCACGGAAACACAGCTGGCCCTGATAGAATGAAAGCAGAAAATATATCACCCACCGATTCTGTGCTCCCACTTGGGCCAGTCTCTCCATAAGTTACATATTAAAAAAAAAAAAAGTACAATTAGCTGCCAAATAATAATGACAGAAAAATTCCAATCCTGTGTCTTTTAGGTTGCATTAAAGGGGTTCAGATCTTGAGCCAAAGTAGCTCTTCCCAAAAGCCAGTTCCTGCACCTTTCAGCGTTCACATATGCTCCAACTTTGTACCCTAGCTTCTGACTCCTCTCATCACCCCAACTAACAGAACTTTCTCTCTCCTTGACCCTCATTCCCTGTGTAACTGTCCCAGTCATCCCATCTTTTGTCTCACTACCCAATTCCCAATTTTGCATCTCAAGGGCACCAAAAACCAAACTGGGAAAAACCATTCTTAGTGGGATGGGCGAGTAGGGGGTGAAAGAGGGGGGCAAAGAGGGACACTGTTGCATGAAGCAGGGCCTCTGTGGGGTCCCTCCGAGAACTAGTGTTGTTCTCTCTCTGGCCAACAGTCTGGGAATGATGGGCTGGAGCCTGAGCTGAGCAACTGGGTCATGGAGCCAGAACCCTGCACAACAGAACCAGGTCCTATTGTCTCCCCTGAGACGGGTATTATGTTCACCATCACTGGGACTGTGATAGATCCTAAGACAGGAAGAATTCTATTACCAAGAATAGCTGTTCCCTACCGTTGGGTGCTCAGAGTTCCAGCACAAGAGCAGAGGCCTTTTAAGTTTCCTCAGACAAGGCTTTGGCAGGGACCGCATGTCTCTACTCTCCCTGATGATGGCCCATTGTGCTGGTCACATATCCAGACACCCCAGCAGACAGGACTGAGAGTCCTACGGCTGGGGAACCCTGGCAGACACCAGGGTTCAGGCCTGGCCTGCTGAAAAGGACAGTCAGCCGCAACAGTTCAGAAGCTGCATGCCCTGCATTTTTTCCCCTCCCGAGTGACTGTAGAGC
>NW_017731377.1:3910378-3914243 GCF_001890085.2 Hipposideros armiger | reverse complement strand
ATAAATATAACTATTATTATTATTATAAACTATTTTAAACAAAGAGATAAGTAAAGAAAGACAGCCTCCAATATTACTGCCTCCAAGATTTAACAGATGTTGATACTTTGTCGTATTGGCCTCAGATCTCTTTTAAAAAAAAATTATAGAGCGAAAACCCTTACCATGCTCTCCATCCCTATCCTCCCCATAAGTAACTACTATCTTGAGCTTATGTTTATCATTTGCAAGAATATTTTCTACTTTTTCTACATGTTCTACATATTCATAAATAACAAAGAATTTCAGACGTTTGAAATTTTTACCTAAATTAAACGGTATTTGAATGAAAGGAAGGACTGGTTACCCCGCGCACATGCGACGTCTGCACATTCCAGTAGGTGTCACTAGCGTTCCAGTCATGGAAGGACAGGGATTTGTGGTTTTTTTTTGTTTTTGGTTTTTTTTTCTGTTCTCTGTGACAGGATTGAAATTTCCTTCTGTGGCCAGTTTTAACTCATTTACATTTTGAGACTGTATGTACACGATACCGGAGCTTTATTTTTTAAAACTTAAAAGCAGCACTGTAAGCAATGAGATGTCAGATTATTTCTTTTCATTCTTTCCCTAGAGGGAAGACCCATGAGATGTGGAGAAAGGCACTGAGCAGAGAGGTGGGAGATAGATCTGCACTCTAGTCCCGGCGCCGCAGCTAACCATCTTTGCCAACTTGGGCAGGTAGGTTCCCTCCGTGAACGTCAGTGCACATCCACCCCCCACCCTGTAGAATAAGGGGTAGAAAATCGTTGCATCTCCCACACAGACTCTGGTCCTTTTATAATGGCTCCCTGGGTGTTGCTCTGGGCAGAGAAAGAAAAGGAGCTGTAGTTCACACTCAATAAAGGGGAACCGGCAGCAGGCATGCCCAGTGTTTGCCATGCCCATTGGAGACAATCGCTGAAGTCCCTCCTGGTTCTAAGTCCACCTCTTACCTCCCCGTTCGCCTGGGTGGCAGCCCTAGAGATTGGCTGGCCTGGGGCCATGACCATCATGCCATCTTGGTTACACATAGATTTCATCTGAATCATTTTATTTTTAAAGTAGGTGTGGCTTGTTTTAGTCCCAAAAAGGCTTGGTGAGATTAAACCTCCTAAGTGNGGAAAGGAGGGAGACAGTGGCTGGGGAAGAAGGTCTGGTTATCAGGAACATTGCACCCAGAGTGCCTTGGGAATGACAGAAAGGGAGGAAGGAGATTTGCACACTGGTTGCACTCCTGCCTCAAGCCGAGTCACTTTGCCAACACCCCTTCCAGGCCACAGTGATAACTTGGGGTCCCTGTAGTTACTCTAATTTCTGTGATTTGTTGTCGCCACATCCAGGTGATTCCCCAGCAATGCCAGAACCATGGATTTAACCCCCTCCTCCCTAAGTCTCCCGACCCCACTAATCTGCTTGGAGCTGTTCACCAGTCCTGGGCCCAGCCCCAGGCACAGCCATGGTGGCTGAGACGTCTCACAGGGGGCAGGCAGAGGGCTGAGGAGAAGCTGTCAGCCTGTGGTGTTACTGTCCAGATCTGGGAGGTCACTTATCTGGGACGCCCACATGGGGAAATGAGATAGTCCAGCAGCACTTTTCCCACCAATATCCTTATCTTGACTGGAAAAAAGACTGTGGTTGTGTGTAAAGATGTGTGTGTGTGATTTTACAAACCCCTGTGTACGTCTATTTGAGTGTTTTTCAATCCAAGGTTTCTGACCACGTGGATATTGGGTAATTTTATGACTTGAATATGAAATAGGAGTCTGTGAAGTATGTCCGTGCTTGATATATTGGAAGAGAAGTAGATGGCAAAAAGGGAGACGAAAGGTGGGAGATACAGAGGGAGAAAAACAGCATCGGGGAAAACGTTTTTAAAAGATTGAAAACAACCGTATTTTGTGAAAGGACGAAGAAATCGATTTTTCATACATTGACTAGGAAACCTATGTAATGTTGAAAAGTTAAATGTGTCTTCTCTTCACTGGTAAATCTACTTTCCATATCGACCCGAGAGATAGTACATGTGTGCACACAAAGATGCACAAGAATGTTCACTGCAGAGTTATTGTAGCAACAAAATTATAAACAACCTAAATATTAGTTGACAGGGGAGTGGTTAAAGATATTACAGTATGAAATATCAAAGCTCTGGAATACTAAGTATCAGTGAGAAAGGAAAAAAAATATGTTTATACACCAAAATGGAAAGATTCCCCCAAATACATAAGTTAAANAGACAGGCCTATGCCTGGATCTGGGTGGTGTTTACACGATCCATTTGTAAAAATGCATCGATCTGTACACATAAGATTTGTGTACTCTGTGCTAAACTTCAATTTTTAAAAATTTAATTGACACTAAGAAGTGCGCTCAAACCTCTCCTTGTCAAAATGAATCTGAAACTCAAGCTTTGCTGAGGTCCAGACTAGAAACTTGTGAACTTCATGGGGCTCCCTCAACGACAGTGGCAAAGAGTTTACAGTTTGGAATGTCTCCGAGGTTCTTTTCTTCTTCTGTAGAAGGGCATTCGGTCAAAAGGAGTGCTCACATCAGATCACAGATTGAATCATTCACAGGATCAGCTAGACAAAATTTGCAAGAGACCTACAAATTCCCCCATCCCTGACATTTCAACCAAACCCTCATTTTCTCTCCCTGATTTGCTAACAATGCACAGATGTTCCTTTCCAGTCCCCTGCCCTCCTAGGGGCCCCGTTCCCACCACCACCACCACCCACAATGGGCACTCCCCAGATAAGACTCAGGCTTTCCAACCTGTGGCGCCAGCCTGGAAAAAGCAGACAGAGCATGGGTCCTGGGGCCCACCCGCCTGCTCCCCCCAGCCCTTCCCTTCCCTGGCACCAAAACAGATGACTTCATCTGCGGGACCCAGCTCCTATCAGCTGCTGGGCCTCCCTGGGACCGGAGGGGAGAAGGAGCCAGGAGGCAGAGGCTGGCCTGAGCTCTGGTTACTTTGGCACAGGCTGGGGCTCTGTGGAGTGTCAGCTGCAGCCTTCAAATCAGAGGAGCTCCAGCCTTGTTCTGGAGGCTTCTGCCGCCTGCACGTGGCCACCTCTTCCAGGTTGGCCTCCACGCTCCTCCGAGCTGCACTTGGGTATGTGTCAGCTGTAACTGGCAGCCACCACTTAGCCAGGCACAAAAAGACAGAGAGAGGCTCCCTTGTCATTTGAAATAAAAGGCCCATTCTTGGTCCTGAGACCCGACGACACGATGGCAGACCCTTTATGCTTGTCCATGTTGATCACCACAGTCCAGCCCAGTAGAATCGTTATTCTAGCTCAGGAGTTAAAGTCTCCATCACTGTCCACACTCAGTGTCCACTCTCCTGCGCCTCCACCCATCTCCTTTTTAGTGTCAAGTGTGACCATGGAGGGACCTACCTGCAGGGAGCTCAAGGGAGACCTGTTCATGCAGGCAATGGCCCCAGGGGGAAACTGCCGGGTCATGTCATTGCTCTGGTGGCTTTGCTGCTGGTATCATTTTCTAGTCTGGTCCAGTGCTTTAGGGGTGCTGGTTGCTGCCCCAGCCAGGGTAGGGCTCACATTGTCATTCGCAGAGGATGGGCTCTGGAACTGGACTACTGGCTTCCTACAGCCTTGTGATCTTAAGGAAAGTGAGTTCCCTCACCTCTCCAGGCCCCAGTGGCCTCATCTGTAAGTTGGGGATATGATGGTTACTCCCTCAGAGCACTGTTTTAAGGATCAAATACATGAATAAAGGAGCGCTTCATGTCCAGCAGTAGTCAACACTCAACACGTATGTTATTTTTATTACCTGGGTCTGTGTGATGTCAGTGGTCTCTGTGATATGCTGGCCCAGGTGAGGA
>NW_017731377.1:3906461-3907265 GCF_001890085.2 Hipposideros armiger | reverse complement strand
TAAGTATCTGTACGACTTGTTTAATTATAAACACTTTTTAACTTTTTGAAAGAACCAGCAACACTAGAATCCACTCACCATAGATCGTATGATCGAAACAAAACTGGGAAAGAAAATATCTTTCTTTTCAATGGCGAGCCTGCGATTCAGCCCAGCTGTCACCCTCCTGGTGATATGGAGAAGGGAGCGGGAGCAGGAGCAAGCTGGAAGAAAGGCCCCGAGGTCACCACCACAACTGGCTTGCCTAGTGAACATGGTGGAAGAGGGAGGTTATTTCTAACTGTGTTATTCTGGAAAGCAGCAACCACTGCAGAGAACCCAGGGAGGGTGACTAAAAGTTTTGCCCATAGAGTTCGGTACAGGAAAAGATTCAATTTGGGCCAATTTTTGTTTTTCTTTATTTTATCAATTGGGAAAATGGAGCTCTGGAGAGGTAGAGCAGGCTAAAATTTAATTTCTGCAACTCTACAATTGCTTTTCCTCCTTTCTCTGGGAAGTGGGGGAGAGTAGGGGAATTTAATCTGTGCACAGCAATGAAGATGTTCACCACCCCCACACACACCCAAGGAGACATTCTGGCAAAGCTCTTAAACTTGAGGAGACTCACAGATAACTGCTAGCATAACCCAAAATGTCGCCACCTGGGAGGATGGGAACCAGGCATCCTAGGACCAGAAGGTGAAGACTAAAGCTCTTGGGCTCTACTGACCCTCCACGCAAATCTCTTTCCCCAAGATGGAACCTCTACTCACAAAGCAGGTGTCTAGGCCAAACAGAACTAGTAAAGAAGAAATTATCTCCCAC
>NW_017731377.1:3893624-3903961 GCF_001890085.2 Hipposideros armiger | reverse complement strand
CATGGACTAATGGTGTGGGCCATGAGCCTCAGGAGGTCTGGGTCCCCCTGCGGCAGTCTCCAGGGGGCTCAGAGCAGGCTCCTGGGCCACATTCCTCCCACTGGCCCCTCCCTGACCTGCCCTCTCTCTGGCCTCAGGGCCCTGGGGGAGGCCTGAAGAGGCCGTGGGAGTTCGGCTACCATTATCCGGCCCTTATCTAAGCCCACTTAGTTCAATGACTAGGAGCCGACCTGAGGGTCACGCCTGTCTCCAGAGAGCCGGTGCTATCTCAATGACCTACAGAAACCTTGGCATGAGCTCATGTTTTCTGACGACAGAGAGGACTCCGGCCATATCACTGCCCTGCACCCCTTTCCCCAGCGTCTAGCATGAGTCTGGGGAAGGCTCCACCATTACTCACTGAAATAGCAACACTGATAACCACAGCAGACAGAAATACATTGATGAATTTCCATTCAGAAAAGAGCCTCCTGCCACGTTCCCCTCTGTCTTCATGCAGTCCCACTCGGATGGACATTCAGGCAAACAGGCAGGACCTTTCTCAGACATAGGCTCAAAACCATCGCTATCCCCCACTACCATCATGAAGATATGGTGTGACCATAAACCAAGAATTTATGCTAACACATACTTTTTTCTTATTTAGAAAAGCACTGTAAGGACAGAAGCCCTGTTTTACTCATCTTTGTTCCAAAATCTGACATCACCGGGCAAACAGTAAGCTGTCAATATAAATGGACTGTGTTGAACTGGATTGGGTAGCGTTGACTGTAAAAGGGCTAGGAAGCAGGTGACTCCATTGCTGGCCCTGCCTTGCAGGGGACCCTGGGCAGGTTAGTTCCCTCTCTCTGGTCCACAGAGGGTTACTTTATACAGTCTTAAAATCTTTGTCGGGAGCATTTAGTACATTTACACGTAATATAATTACTGAATATTTGAGCTGAAATTTACGACTGATTTTATTACTTTCTATTTCTTCTGGCTGCTCTATGCTTGTTTTTCTCTCTCTTCCTGCCGTCACTGGACTTGATGAACTTTATCATTCAGTTTTTCCCTCTATTACTTTGGAAGGTATAAGCCCTATTTTTATCATGATTACAACATGCAGAGTTAATTTCTTATCAAAGCTTAAAGTTGAGCAATATGTTTAACCCACTCTCAAACAGTACAACAACCTTATAACACTTTAATTCCACTTACTCCTCCAGCATATGTTATTGCTATATATTTCAATTTTCCACACTCAATAAACAGAACCCCACTTTCCTGCCTGTATTCTGAAACACTTTAGAAGTAAAATAAGCAAGGAAAGATGGAAAGCCTGCTCTAAATTTACGCACCAAGTGGGCCTGTTAATGGAACCCCAAATGAGAAGGTCTCGCCTGTCCAACCCCAGCCAGCAGTGGATCAGAGCAGGCCTAGAGGCCCCTTAGAGAAAGAGTCTCCTTGTGGAAACCAGGTGTGAGAAAACAACATTCTCCCTTCCCAACACCATGTAGGTAAATTGCCTGGCACAATTTAAGGCACGATGTAGAGGAAGAGATTTTACATTTGCATTTGGAACAGAGGGTCTGTACCCCAGCTCTGGCTCTGCTGGTAGAGCAGGAGTCTGACTCCCTGGGTTCAAATCCTAGCCCCACCAGTAAAGTAAAGAACTGTGTGGCTTGGGCAGAGTTTTGCAGTATGAGGTCTCTTGGGGCAGATTGTCTGGTTTGAATCCCAGATCGGCTACTTCCGGTGATTTGTGAACCTTCTCTTGGCCCCCATTTCCTCAGCTGGGCTACCTCGTAGGGTTTTTGTGGAGATCAAAGGAGTTCATGCATGCATAGAACTTAGAATAGCATCCGCACACAGTATTCAATAAACATAAGCCACTATTGTTAAATAAATAATCCAAATAAACTATTTAGCACTTCATAAGCATCTGATTACAATTATTAATCATTGCCTCAGTTGACTCATGTACAAAGTGGGAATAATAATATCTATCTCAAAATGTATGAGAAAATGCTGAGTGAAATGCTCTGTGCAAGTTAGTTCAATTTCATCTTACAAACAACTTTCATCCCTTTCCCAGGTGACGCTGAGCTAGAATGATGGGGGTGGTTACAAAACCAGAGAACCTGTCAAGAATGGGGCCCAGGAGATGGGGGAGCGATGGAGGGCGGAAACCATTTCCATTTCTTCCTGACAGCCTCCTGGCAGCCCAGCCAGTTCTGTCACACTGACCCCTTCATCAGAGTCCTTTCAAGGACAGATCTGTAAAGGGGACTTTACAAGTCCCCTGAAGAGGTCAAAGGCTTTGACCACAGAACGGCAAGAGGCCATGGACAGCACCTGGTCTACACCCAGAAGCCTGGTGCCTGTTTGGAAGGGACCAGCTGACACAAACCCCGAGTCCTCCCTGCACCAGCTGTGTCAATATTTGTCAACCAGGAGGAAGCTATGCAGAGGGGCCAAGAAGGAATGAAAACCTGAGAAACTCCGGGAAACCCTGAGGAACTCTGGGGAATCCCCAGGAAACCCGAGATGGGGCTCAGCCCTGGCCCTGCCTTTAGATATGGGGGCATCTTGAGCAAGCCAAGTCCCCTCTCTGAGCATTAATTTCTCCATCTTTCCTGCCTACCTCCCAAGTGGACCAGACCTCCTCCTAGGTGGTAAATTTAAATGCTTTGTATCTGAAGCATTTTACAAACAAGGGTCAAGTGCTCCCCCATCTCCCCAGCTCCTCCCTGCCAACCAGGCAGCAGGCATGACCTTCCTTGGCCTACATGGAAAACGCTAGCCAAATCCAAGTCCAGCCGCCATTTTCATCTCAATAAGTCTCCCCTCTCACTGTACCCCCGCTCCGCCATTAGATGCCTCTTCAGACATAATAATTGTCCCAGGAGCATGTTTCAGGGTTCTCTTCTTACCCAATCATTCCTTAAACTAACAGTCTGAACACCTACTGCACATGTCCAGCCCCATGCTGGCTCTGGGGGTGTAGAGTAAGAATGTCCTAGGCCACCAAGGGAAGAAAGTCAGCTAACCTGGCCGGGAGAGATCAGAAAAACAAAACAAAATGTGAGGTCTCTAGGGGTGTGGGGGAGGGCACCCCACCCAGCCTCAGGGGCCAAGACAGGCTGCCCAAAGGAGGAAAGGCCCACACAGAGCCCTCAAGATGAGCAGGCGCTGCCCCGCAAAGGGAGTTGGGAGGGCATGCCGAGAGGAACAGCCTGTGCAAAGGGACAGGAGACAGGTGAGACCCAGGGGCCGAAGCTGTTTCTAACCTCCCTCCCCGCTCCCAGGGAGCACATCCATCTCTAAGGACTGAGGCTAGAAGACGCCCAGAGCTTTGGCAGCAAAGCTGAGAAGCCACCAACTGAAAATTTGAGACCCGAGCTTCATGCTAGGGCAAAACCTCAGGACCTATCCCCCAAAATAAGGTTCTTTCTTTGTTGTTCTTTTTCTCTTATCTGTGTAAATGCCCTCACACAGTCCCTTAGGCTGGGACAGGCCATGCCTCTGACTCTGAGCCTTTCCTTCCTCAGGCCCTGCCCTTGTCCCCTCAGTCAGGAGATCATGGCTGTGCGCGCGCGCACACACACACACACACACACACACACACACACACACACACACCCCGGCTGCCCCCCCCTCAGACTGTGTCTGCAGCCACATCCGAGACACGGGTTTCCCTGAAGACAGGCAGACGTGCAGGGAGATTGTGGGGAGATCAAGGGTGCTTGGCAGGAGAGGAAAACAGGAAGGTGGAGGTGATAAGGAGAGAGTTTCGAGGGAACTGGGTTAAATTTTTGAAAACAGCAGGTTTGGGGAAATCCTGGCCTGAAGAGTAGCAGTCTCTGGTCATCAGAATGAGATGACCCAGAAACACCCTTGGCACAGGGCAGGGAAGGAAGACGCATCTGTGTACTGCTAAGGGTGATCCCTCAAGGAGGCTAGCCTGTTCATTCACTCAATATGATATTTATGGAAAGCCTATTTCATTTATGTTTTGCACAAGCTCAAATCTGTCAGGTCCCCGTGGGCCAAGGTTCCTGGGGAGCAGTCAGGCACACTCTTGCCCCAGGACCTTTGCACTTGCTTTTTCCTCTGCCGAGAATGCTCTTCCACAGATATTCACATCACTCTTTTCCTCATCTTCCTCAGGTCTTTAGTAAAATATCACTTTCTTCATGATGCCTTCCTTGACCATCTTATTTAAAATTAAGTGACGGGGCTGGTCGAGTGGTGCAATGGTTAAGAACTGGCTTGGGACGCCAGAGGGCCCCGGTTCAGATCCCACATATGAGGGCCAGTGACACTGCCCTCTACAGCTAAGATGCTGAACAACAGCTCAACCTGGAGCTGGGCTGCCAGGAGTCCCCGCGACGGCATAGGCTGCAGTCCCTGTGGCAGTGGGTTGCCATGGTCTACGGTGTGTGGCCAGCAGCCAGCATGAGCGGCCAGCAGCCGCAGTGAGCGGCCGTCCAGAAGCCGGTGACTGATCAGCCTCGCCTGGGAAGAGCGCAATGATGGTGCCAACTTGGGCCAGTGAAGCAACGTCCTCCACAACTAGATGGAAGAACAAAAACAACTGCAACTTGTCTGTTTCCCTTCCCCAATTCTCCAGCACTGTTCCCATCCCCCCAATTCCCCAATTAAAAAAAAAAAATTAAGTGACACCCTCCCCTCCCTGAAAAGACCTTCCTATCCTTAGCTTCCGAGGTCTGCCCCTAACATTTGTAGTGTCTGGAGCAAGAGTAAAAATGGTGGTCCCAAAATATGACCCATCCCCTGTCTCCTCTCACCCTCATTCCCACCCAGTACCTCAAGGAGCCTCACACATACATGTGAACATCCCAGTGACAGCCAAAACAAGCAGCGGCCTCTTGATCAGACCTCAGGCTCAGGGGTACATATACCTGTGTTTCATTCCACTCTCTAAAATCAGACCCAGGGGAAATCCATACAAGCCCTAGTGGGCTTGGCCAGTAAGGCAAGAGCTTTTGAGGTCCTGGGTAACCAGAGTGTGGTCTAGAAAGAGGGTTCTGGCTCCCAGGGATGCATCCCCTTGTCCTGGCAAACCCCTTACCCTGGAGGAAGACCAGGGTGGATCTCTAAAGTGTGGGGTTGAGCGCAGATGTCCCTCTTGCCCAGGTCTAGGGATGGGACTGTCCCTTCCTTACTTTAGTTTTCTCTATCTGATGGACTACATATTTTACTTATTTATTTGGCTCATTGTCTGGCTCCCTCCAGTAAAATATAAGCCCCAAAGAAGACAGATCTGTTTTGATCACTATTATGATCTCTGTGGTTATAACAGTATCTGTCACAGAGTAGCTGCTCAATAAATATTTGTAGAATAAATACTTGAGGGTATTGTGTGAGATGCCAGGATCGAAGCCAGGCTGAGTTTCCCTTGTCTTCATAAAGCTTCTTTATTCTACAGAGGGCTTCTGGCAGCAAAGGTGATATGGTGCATGGTTCTAAACTCCTTCTTTTCAAGTCTACAAACCCTAGAGAAGAAACTTTGAGAGATGCTCTTTTAGAATATAGCTAAAAAGAGGTAGTGATGTCGTTTAGTTATATGCATGATATTTACTTCAATACACATTCAGTGAATGTGTATTGTGACAAAGACTCTCTCCTTGGCCGAACTCTAGTTAGACCCCTCTGAGCCCTTCTCTCAACTAGGCCTTGACACTGGCCCCCATCCTGTCTTCAGGCTGCTTAACCCAGTTTTAGCAAGAATCCTGCGAGGTCAGTTTACCAAGAATCCCCCCACCCTTGATATCTAATCATTTTAAGAACTGATCACCTTGGATATCTGATCAAGGCCCTCATGCCCGCCCCACCTTTGATGTCTAAGTCCTTGGTTGGTCAGCCTGTATCAAGAATCCTGTTAGATCAGTTTAGCAAGAATTTCCTTACCCTTGATGTCTCCTCTGAGTAATTTCCATCCACTGACCCCCATCCTGTTCCTCGGCTATAAATCCCCACTTGACTTTGTTGTATTTGGAGTTGAGCACAATCTCTCTTTCCTACTGCAATAGTCATTTTCCACTGCAATGTTCTTGAATAAAGACTTCCTTACCATTTTAACAAATGCCAGAATAATTTCTCTTGAACACTTAGGAATATAAAAATCTATCAGACAAGGTCCTCAGCCTCAAAGAATTCCAGTCAAGTGGGTAAGACAGATGTATAAATCAATAGCCAAATGTGAGATAATAAGTACTGATATAAAACTATGGTCAAGGTGTCATCCACACCCAGATGAAACAGTAGTTATGACTGCCTGTACAGAGTCCCGTAGAGAGGATATGGGCTGGGCTTTGAAGGATGAGTAGGAGTTCCTACTTTCTGGAAGCTCAATAATTTGTTGCAGAAGCATAACTTTTGCTTATTAAAAGATGGTTAATATATATGATCTTATGTTTGTAAAACACATGTATTTGTACAGAAAAAAATTGTAAGTCTAGAGGGGTATACTAATTAAAATTAATTAAAAATTAATAGTAGTTATATCAAGAAGTAGGATAATAGCTGATTCTTTTTCTTTAAATTTTTTTTTTAATAAAACGGCACATATATTGCCCTTCTATTTAGAAAACATTAAGGTAATTAACGGACACCATCCACACATTCAACATGAGCTTTTGGTTCTGGAGCTCGGGTGGCAGACTCTTGTCAGAGATCCTGGAAGCCTGGGGGAGCAAGCAGAGCTTATGTGGATGCACAGATTTTAGGCGGAGTGAGTTGGGGAAGATGCCTTCCAGGCAGAGGCAATGGCACCGTCAATGGTAAGGAGGTGGAAGATCATGGGAAGGGTTAAGGGGACAGTGAGCCCACCTGCCTGGGTGGAGAATAGTTGGAGCTGAGGCTGGAAGGAGCTGAGGCCAGACTATGAGGTCTGGAATTGCAGGCGCAGCCTTTTGTCCTCTAGCCTACACAGCACGGCTTGGAGGGTGCAAGCCAATCAAGGAGGCTCTATTTTCACTAGTGAGATTTCTCATTTCTCCATGTTACCTATGACAACATGCTTACAGGAGGCGCATACCCCTCTGGATCTCAAGTCTCCTGACTGCACGCCTTGAGTTATTCAGCAACCAGACACCTGAGTGTCCAGAAAACTGAGCTTAATGACAAAGAAAGGAGGAGGAGGAGGAGGAGGAGGAGGAGGAGGAAGAAGGGGAGGGGGAGGGGGAGGAGGAGGAGGATGCTGAAGGGTCCCAGGACACACCTCAGGACAGGGCTTCCCCCAGGCACAGGCCACTCCCAGGACAACGGGAAAAGCTTGTCACAGCAGCAGAAGCCACAGAGGTGGCTCCAGCTGGCATGTGTGTCACCATCCATCCTCTATGGGGAGAGACCCCTCCCTGCCTGGGATGGTTTCCACCCAATCGGATCGGATCCGGACTAAAGCGGGGCTCTGCCCACCTACTCCGCACCCAGAACGTCCCCCACTTACTCTTGGGAATGGCTGCTGTTCTCCAGGTTGACCGCAGGGTGGCGCTGTCCACATGAACGGAGGGCACCGCTGGGCTCCGCAGTTTCTGGAAGAGGGTCCTGAGATGTGACGTGGGTCCTGGAGTATCGCCGCGCTGGTCAGAGAAGACCAAGGCTCGATCGAGGTGTCTTCAAAGGATCCACCTACAGACCTGAATTAGAAACAAATACAAACTCAGGGAGCCAGCTCTTGACTGATTTCACTTGCGGCTCCAGAAGAACCTACATAAGATGACAGGGCAGGAATGATGCCTCCCTGCTTCATAGTTGAGGGAACTGGTCCCTTGAAATTATAGGACTAACTCAAGTCTTTGGCTCTGAAGTCCAGTACACAATTGTTTCTCTTTTTTTTTTTTTTAAGGTTTTATTGGGGAATTGGGGGAAGGGAACAGACAGGTAGACAAATTGCTGTTTTGTTCTTCAGTCTAGTTGTGGAGGGCGTCGCTTCACTGGCCCATGTTGGTATCATCATTGCACTCTTCCTGGGTGAGGCAATCCGTCGCTGGTCATTGGTTGGCTGCATCCCAGCTCCAGGTTGAGCTGTTGTTCACCATCTTAGCTGTAGGGGTGCAGCGTCACTGGCTCTCAATGTAGGATCTGAACCACGGCCCTGCTGCCCAGAGCTGGCACTCCCAAGCGAGCTCTTAACCAGCTGAGCCACTCGGGCCGGCCTGATTGTTTCTCTTTTTTGTTGTTTATTGCACAAACATGCACTGTCCACAAAACAAAACAAAAATGAGAAGAGAGGATTAACAAGGAAAAAGTGATAAAGAGAAAAAAAAGATAAGCCTGACCCATAATGTCAGAGCGATGTGGGAGGTCACAGCTGGAGCCTGCCCTGGAAATGACTCCACACAGGTATCTCTGGACAAGAGAAGGCATCCCGGCCCCATTACTCCCAACCTGTCAGAACCTCAGTTTGTTTCACTGTAAAGTGGGTACGTTGACCAATGTCTTTTGAGGGAAGAAGCCTAGTAGGAAAGGATATGCTTTTAAAATTGTTTCATGCTCAATAATTGTAAAGAAGTATTAAGTTCCTCATCTTAATCGTGATTTCTGGCAAAGCCGTTGCCCAGTGATCCACAAACCACTCTGAGGTGGCAGAGCAAACACCACGAAACCCACGCTTCAGGATGCTTCTACTTTACGCAGACATTGATTTGGGAGTGGGATTAACCTATGGCGTTTACACGTTGCAGCGAAATTTCTTAGTAATTTATATGTCTGCAGATTGAGGGGGTTTCAACCTGGAGCCATAGGAGGGCTGGGACCAAAAAGTAGAAAGAAGTGGTCAAACTCAATGACAATCCCAGTCACCTGGGCCCTAGTTCAGAGGTTATGATGCCATAAGACGCCTGCCAACCTCATCCCTTCCGCCTCCTCTGCCAGGCGACCCTCTTCACTACATTTGCCCAGGTCCTTAGAATACTGCTCCACCAACAGATTTATGGTGATGATGGAGGCAGCAAGCTATAGAACTCAGAGGAAACCTAGACAGGGCCCACTAACCCTGTGCGAATAACTTACATATTATAACACTCACTATACTTTCCATTTCATTCACTCAGAAGATAAGCAACCTAATTTCAGAAACAGGCAAAAGGCGTGAATAAACATTTCACAAAAAAAGATATATGCATGACCAATAAATGCATGAAAAAATGCTCAACATCAGTAGTCATCAGGGAAATGCAAACTAAACCATGATGAGAGACCCACTGGGATGATTACACTAAAACTGGCCACCCCAAGCGTTGGTGAGGCTATGGAACCACAGCTCTCACCTACATGTGACTTGACCATGTTTAGGTATTTACCCAAGAGAAATTAAGATATGCATTCCCGTAAAGACTTGCGCTTCGATGTTCATTGCTTTCTTCATATTAGCCAAGAAATGGAAACAACTCAAACTTCCACTGATGCTGAATGGATAAACTGTGGTCTATCTATTCAATGAAATGCTACTCAGCAATAAAAAAGAGTGGACTATTAACACATACACCTACATCAATGAATCACCAAGTAAGAAGCCAGACAAAAAAGAGCACGTAGTATATGATTCCCTTCATATAAAACCCTAGAAAATGTAGCTGAATCTGTAGTGAGAGCAAGATCAGTGGTTGCCTGGGGTTGGGGACAGAGAGAAGCAGAAAGGAGAGATTACAAAGGGACACAGAAAACTTTGGGGGGGGGGGTGATGGACGTTTTCATTATCTTGGTTAATGTGATGGTTTCATGGTGCATATTTATGGGTCCAAACTTATCAAAGTGTACTCATTAAATACAACAGTTTATTGTCCATCAATTACACCTCAAAACATTTGTTAAAAATCTTTTGTTTTTAAAAAGGAACAAACTATTGATATACATAAAAACAAGGATGATTGTCAAAGTCATTATGTCGAATGAACAAAGCCAGACATAGACTATAATGCCCTGTATAGTTCCATTTATATAAAATTGTTTAAAATGAAAACTATTACCTAGTAACAGACAGTATATCAGTGGTTGCCTGGGAGAAGGATGATTTACAAAGGGGCATAAGGACCCTTTTGGGGGTGATGGAAATATTATTCATTATCTTCATTACGGTGATGGTTTCATTGATGTAGGCACATGTCAAAACTCATCAAATTGTGCACTACATATACATGTAGGTTACCATAAGTCAATTATACTTCAAAGCAGTTGTTTAAAAATGCATTCGAACATCAAAAAATTATGAATATAGCTGCTTAAAACACATAAATCAATCAAAATCCACAAGTTCATAATAATGATCAAAGAAGAGAAATCCAAAGCAATAAAACACACACACACACACACACACACACACACACACA
>NW_017731377.1:3875457-3892519 GCF_001890085.2 Hipposideros armiger | reverse complement strand
CCTTTGCAACCAATGGGATGTTGCAATAATGATGATGTGGCTTCCGAGGCAAAGTCATAAAAAACATTATGGCTTCTGTCTTGTTCTCTCACGATTCACTCACTCAGGGAAGTCAGCCAATATGTTGTGAGGACACTCAAGTAGCACAGATGGGAGAGAAACTGAGGCCTCTTGCCAACAGCCAGCACCAACGTGGCAGCCATGTGAGTCAGCCACCTTGGAAGCACATTCTCCAGCCCCACTCAAGTCCTCAGATGACAGCAGCCCCCGGCCAACATCTTGAGTGAGATTCCATGAGCGCCCCTGAGCCAGAACAACCCAGCTACAGCTGCTCCCAAACTCCTAATCCATAGAAGCTGTGTGATCGTAAATTGTTATCATTGTTTTAAGCTATTAAGTTTTGGGGTAATCGGTTGCTCAGCAGAAGATAACAAATATAGGTAGTGATGGGCAGAAGCACGGAACATGAGACAGAGAGCTGAGTTTCAGTTCCTGTCACTTCCAAAGTGACATATTGCTGTGTCACTTTACTCTTTGAGCTGTTATTGCTCAATCAGTTCGGGCTGCTATAAGAAGAATACCATAGGCTCGGCTGCTTATGCAACAGACATTTATTTCTTATAGCTCTGGAGGCTGGAAGTCCAAGATCAAGATACCAGTGGATCCAGTGTCTGGTGAGAGCTGCTCTTCCTGACTTGTAGAGAGATGCCTTCTCACTGTGTCCTCACATGGTGGAGAGAGAGCTCTGATCTCATTCTCTTCTAACAGAGACACTAATCCCATTGTCAGTGAAAGCAATTCCAATCCTAAAGAAAGGCTTAAAGAGTTTATTATGAGCCAAGGGTTTTGTGGCTAGCCCTAGAAGCAAAGTCTCTAGGGACTGAGATAACGTTCTGGAGAATAGCAGTTTTGCAGTTATCTTTATACGTTAGAACTGAAGGAGAAGATGTAAGGAAAATTACATGAAATCTATTGGTATTAGATTAAGGAGGTGGGGGAAAGCAAAGCAGGGAAATCTCTAGGATTGGATAAAAGTGAAATAGAGAGATACACACTTCTTTTACCTTGGTGGATGCAGGATAGTTATAATTTCACATACATAGTTTTACAGAAGTATGCAGGTAAAAGATATTAATAATGAGGAATGTTGAGGTTGTCTCACCCCATTCCATGGTCTGGAGAAGAGATCATTTTGACATTTTAAGTATATTACTGCAGATGTACAAATACAATGGACAGAGTTTGTTCAAGGTAGAAATTAATCCATCATATTGGCCTGAGGACATGACTTCCCACCATAACTTACTTGGCTAGGATTTTATTTTTTGTTTTTTGTTTTTTGTTTTTTGTTTTTTATTTATTTTTTTTAAAGATTTTTATTGGGGAATTGGGGGAGGGGAACAGCATTGGGGATTTGGGGGAAGGGGAACAGACAAGTTGCTGTCCTTTTGTTCTTCAGTCTAGATGTGGAGGACGTTGCTTCACTGGCCCATGTTGGTATTATCATTGTGCTCTTTCTGGGTGAGGCGGATTGGTCACTGGCTTCTGGACAGCCACTCATGGAGGCTCTTGGCAGCTCACACTGGCTGTGGGCCACACACAGTAGCTTATGGCAGCCCACTGCAGCAGGGGCTACAGCCTTCACCATCACCAGAGACTCACCGCAGCCCAGCCCCAGGTTGAGCTGTCGTTCACCATCTTAGCTGTAGAAGGCGCAGCATCACTGGCCCTCATGTGCGATCAGAACCAGGGCCCTGATGCTCAGAGCTGGCGTCCGAAGCCAGCTCTTAACCAATGCGCCACTTGGCTGGCCCTAGGATTTTATTTTTTAATGATCAAAACATCCCATGTGGTTACTTTTAGTTATTGAGCTTGTGAGCCTTGCCAACTAGCCCCTTTTTTGCTCACACCATCCCGGGGGCCCCACTCTCATAACCTCATGTAACCCTAACTACTCTTAAAGGCCCCACCTCCTAATACAGCCCATTGGGGGTTAGGGCTTCAACATATGCATTTGGAGGAGAAAAGAAACATGCAGTTCATAACGGTCATCTTGTCTTTAAAAAACTAGCATGAAAATACAACCTGCCTTACAAGTTTGTTTACGGGATCAGTGTGTATAAAGCACCTCACTCAGGGCTAGGCCTAGAGAAGAGACTTAACAAGTGCTGGCTGTGTTCTCTAAGCACCCTCCCCACCCTCCCACTTAACAGTGTACCTTCTCCTCTGTCTGGTGAACTTGAAACGCCTGCCTCCAGGGTTGTTGCAGGAGTCAGATCGGGGTGTGTGTTTAGAAAGATTTTGAAAAGGCTTTGTAAACTCTGAAGGACTCCCCAAGTGCTGTTCTTAGCAGTTAAGGGCCTGTCTCAGAAGAACTTGCATAGCGCAGCCGCCTATATGGGAGGGTCAGACAGGGGGGCCACCAGCAGTCACTGGGACCATGTGGACGTGGATGGAAAGCCACAGAAATATTTTTCCCCACTGCTGACATCAGGCCCACACTCCATCTATTGCCAAAGAGTAGGGGCTTCATAAAGCTCCAACTCCACAGTAGAGAAAGGCATGTGACTCCGTGGTCAAGAGACACTGAGGTCATTGCACGGACCAGAGATCGAGAGAGGAAGCAAAAATGCCAAAAAAAAACAAAACGAAGATGAGCTCCTAGGAAACAAGCAGAGTATCACTGAGCTGTGAAGTCTGTATCTTGCACTGAGATACAAGATTGGGGCTCTTCCCCCAATCTGTACCTTCTGGTCTCCATGAAATGGGAACTGGCTTGTGGGTGCCTCAGATAAATCACACCCTGACAGCAGCAGGGAGGAAACATGAAAACTGGAAAAGAGGAAGAGAAAAGAAAACAACCATGACTTTGTCAAATGATGCCTGCAAGTCTCTGTTTGCGAAAGTTTTGCTCTGAAAAGTTTGCCTCAAAATCTGAATTTTTTCTCCACCCCTCCCCCCAGCCACTACAATTCCTTTATTCCAAAATCCCTGGATAAAGCCAAGAATGAATACATATTAAAAGCAGGCGACACATCACCTGAACCAAATGAAGGACAACTATATAGAAGAATGTTAGTATATGAGTATAACATTGAATCCAGAAAGTGTGTCACCAAACTAGGATGTATGACCATTCTAATAAATCTCAAAAAAAATAGAACAACACAATTATCATGTACAGATTCATCATTCACAATAACACTGCATTGAAAAAGGCAAAAAAGTGATATATAGTCCATTTTGAATAGCTGTTACCTCTGGGAGGAAGGTAGGGGATAGACAGGAAAAAAGTATAGGCAGCTGATGCACTTCAATGGCTAATGTTGTTCTTCTTAAGTTGCACACCAGGAGGACAAAGATTCATTTCATTATAATGTTCCATAAACTGCGTGTTTCTTACGTTCTCTCTTAAAATCTGGATTTCTTTTTTTTTTTAAGATTTTATTGGGGAATTGAGGGAGGGAAACAGACAAGTTGCTGTCCTTTTATTCTTCAGACTAGTTATGGAGGACGTCGCTTCACTGGCCCATGATGGTATTGTGATTATTGCGTTCTTTCCGGGTGAGGCAGATCAGTCATCGGCCATTGGACAGCTGCTCACGGCGGCTCTTGGCAGCTCACGCTGGCTGCCGGCCGCTTAGGGTAGTTTATGGCAGCCCACTGCAGCCTACGCCGTCGCTGGTGACTCACGGCAGCCCAGCTCCAGGTCGAGCTGTTGTTCATCATCTTAGCTGTAGAAGGCGAGCGTCACTGACCCTAAGGCGGGATCCGAACCAGGCGCTGCTGCTCAGAGCTGGCGCCCCAAGCCAACTCTTAACCAACGCGCCACTCGGCTGGCCCAAAATCTGGATTTCTTTTCTTCAATTTTTCTATCATGTTTTCTATAGACACAAATAGAAACACATTAAGGAATTTTGAAAAATTAAATGGGAGAAAACCCTCCACAGTCCTACCACCCTATTTGTATTTCAGTCTTCTCTTTTTCCCAATGTAGAGGGTTCCTTTTTAAACAACTTATAATCACACTGTGCATACTTCTGCTTCCTGCTCTTTACGTTGTGTCACAAACAGTTTTCCAAATTATCTAATATCTTTAAAATCATTATCGCTATTCCATGGCCACATCATGGAATAGCTATAGTGCTTCATGAAAATTCCAATGACTTCTATATGAGTTTAAAAGAAAATAAACATGCTGTTGTATTCGTCTCCTAGGGCTGCCATAACAAATTACCACAAACTGGATGGCTTAAAACAATACAAATACATTCTCTCATAGTTCTGGAGGTCAGAAGTCCAAAACCAAAGTGTCAGCAGGACCACAACCCCTTCAAAGGATCCAGGAAAGAAGTCTTCCTTGCCCCTCTTCTAGCTTCTGGTGACTCCTGGCAACCCTTGGGTCCTTCGGCTTGTAGCTGATCACTCTCATCTCTTCCTCTGTCTTCATATCTCTGTCTTCTCTGTGTGTCCCTGTATGTCCTCTCGTCTTCTTATAAGGACACCAGTCATTGGATTTAAGGCCCACCCTAATCCAGTACAATCTCCACCTAATTATATCTGCAAATACTCCAAATAAGGTCATACTCTGAGGTTCTGGATGGATGTGAGGGAGATACATTTGGGGGAGACACTATTTGACCCACTCCAGCTGCTTTCTGCAAAAATCTAAAACATCACAAACTGCCTTTTAAAGAAGACATTAATAGACTGCCACAAGGCAACCAATCTGGATGTACTGGCTGTGGGCTCTTAATCCATAGTGTAGAAAATAAGTTTGCACTGAAAGAGGCCTTGCAGATATGTCCAAAATTCTCATTTGATCAATAAGGAGTTTGAGGGGGGTCAGTGGTAAGGTGATTTATCCCAGGAGACTCAGATTTCCAGTTACATTCAAGGCATCCACCTCAGGCCCGTGTTAACTGGGCCCAAGATAAACCTCAGCCTACATCTCAAGGACCTTTCTCAGGATTGTATTATTTATATACTGCTGAGTAACAAATTACCATGCACCTAGCACCTTAAAACAACACACATCTATTATCATACAGTTTCTGAGAGTCAGGAATCTGGACATGGCTTTGCTGCATCTCCTACTTCAGCATCTCTCACAAGGCTGTATTCAAGGTATTGGCCAAGGCTGAAGTCTCTTCTACAGGGTTCAGCTAGGGAGGGATCTGCCTCCGTGCTCACCTACGTGGTTGTCAGCAGAATTCAGTTCCTTTTGGGCTGTTGAACTCAGGGCCTCAGTTTCTAGCTGACTTTTGGACAGAAGCCACCCTCAGTTTCTTGCCTATAGGCCTCCCCACAAACTGGGTGACTTGAACAACAGGAATTTATTTTCTCACAGTTCTGGAGGCTGTAAGTCTGAGAGCAAGGTGCCGGAAATGTTGGTTTCTTCTGAAAGCCTTCTCCTTGGCTTGCAGATGGCCACCTTCTCCCTGTGTCCTCACCTGGTATTTTCCTCTCTGGGTGTGCTTTTCTGGTACCTACCTTTCCTCTTTTTATAAGATCACCAGTCAGACTGGATTAGGAAACACCTTAAAAACCTCATTTTAACTCAATCACCGCTTTACAGACCTTATCTCCAAATACAGTCACACTCTGAGAGACTGGGGCGTTAGGGCTTCAACATAGGAATTTGGAGTGGAGGGGACACAGTTCAGCCCATAATGGGACCTGACCTCATTTTAGCAGCCCTTACCATCCTTTGCTGTCACCATCAGACTGCAGCCCTTGAGTCCTTCTGACTGAAGGAAGCCCCACCAGCAGCCTCAGAGCTCAGGGGAGACCCTTCTTATCAGGAAGAGTCCAGGGACCTGGAAGGATTACTACATTCCTGTGTCGTGCTGCTGCGCTGGTCTTCTTTACTCTAAGGATAAACCCCACAACTGGGGCCACAGTGGACATCTCTGGAGAGCTGTTTTCCCTAATCCACAAATTCCTACTCACTCCTCAGGGCCCTCTTCCCCACACCCTGGCCCTTTTTGAACTGCTCCTCAATCCCTGTTCATAAAAACTGCCTCATAGCTCAGCTCCACTCCCTGACCTCCCAATAACCTGCACACTCAGTAGGTCTGTGGACAGATTTGAACAGGCACAAACCACTGATTGTATAGATCTCATTGGAACAGTGTTCTTCACTGGAATTCAATGAGAACACACTTTCCTGTTTGTCCTCCTTTCTTAGTGGCTTCTTCCTGATTCCTCCTTGTATCCCTGACCTCTTAACTTTGGAGAGTCTTCAGACTCACTCCCGAGACTTGTTTTTTTTTTGGCTGTTCTCCCTACTTTGGTGGACCCAGTTGGCCACGTGGCATTAGATACCATCTATACGCTGATTACTTGCAAATCTCTATCTCCAATTTGACTCCTGTGAACTCTAGACACAGTTCTCTATTCAACATCTTGGCTTGAATATTTAATAAGATATCTCACTTTGGACATGTCCAATATTGAACTCCTGGTCTCCCCGCTCCCCCCACTCCAAAAAACTTCCTCCTCTGAAGTCTTTCCAATCAAACTTTATGGTGTGGATGAGAAAGAGGTTCTATGGAAAGTAACATCACATCGTGATCTAATCATAAAATCCTAATTGAGTAGGTCATAGTAGATAGTCTCATCTAATCTTCACAAAAATAAGCTCAGTACTATGGCAGTAAGAAATGAAGAAACTTGGTCAGATAGAGGCAGAAGCTAAACCAAACTCGTGTTTGACTCACACCAAAGTATTAACCAACTTCTTTGTGAGTCAGCTGTATATGCAATGATGCTGCATAACAACCAGTCCAAACCTGGTGGCTTCCAACAACACGTATTTGGTCTCCTGCTTATGGGTTTTCAGGTGGACTGTGACTCGGCAGATCTAGACTGGGCTCAGCTGGGTGACTTGCGAACTGTCCATGTGGTTCAAGTCGACTCCATGTTTGTTCTGTGTCCCAGGCTGAAAAGGCAGAGAGCCCCAAGGGGCATGTTCTTAACCAATGTCCTATACTTCTGACGATCCTTCTTATGTATACACTGTGCTCTTTTGTACACATGTTCCCTCTTGTGAAGACCTAGGGACCTATGGTGGTCTTAAAAATTCAATACTCAAAACTGTTAAATATCTGAAAATCTCATGCTCTCATGGAAAGAGAGCCAAATTTAGACCTGAGTTGAAGGTTCAGTTCTAGCCTGAGGTAGAAGATTCTGGGCAAAACTGAGAAAATCTCTAGACTTCCTTTTTCTAAAAATGGAAACCATGTGGGTAATATTAAAAGTATTTAGCAACCAGTTTGGTTCCTGGAGCCTTCCTGCTGTGCTAGATATCTTGAAAGCTGGGGAGAGGGCAGTGGGGGGAGGGCACTCTTTACTACTACAAAACTATTCGACTGGTAAAGACTGGTAAGGACACACCACTGCATCCACATGACTGTCATCACTGGAGACCGAATGTCCTAGCCTTGCTGTGAGGAAACAGGTGTGTTCACCAAGAAATTATGAAACCAAGGGGTGGGAGAAGTGCCAGCCTCATAGGAAAATCCTGCAGGGTCTGTAGGTGCCACGTGGCACAGCCTTCAAAACTGCAGGACGCTGCCTCAAAAGAAAGTCTCTGTCACCTGAGGCAGGACCTCTGATGATGGTTTTCTTGCTCTGTGACAAGTTTGCTTTTCAATAGGTGAAGTAGAAATCACTACTCCTGCAGCCAATAGGACAAAAACAGTTCACAGGCGTTTTGTTTGGTCCCATCTGACACTTGTTTATTCATTTGTTTTTTGTTTGAGCCAACATTTAAAAAGCAGGAGGCTTCACCTAAAATACAAGTTTCTGCTTCTGTTAAGTAAATAAGAAGATATGGCAACATTCTGCCGGCACCCCTGCATGGCAAGAGTCTGTGAGAGCTGAGTAGAAGTTATCTCTTTATCTGAGGCCCACACGCTCCATTGCTCCCTCTCCATGTCACTCCCCTAGATTCTCCCCAACACTGAAGCCATATAGTAATTACCAGTTGTCATAAAGAACTTTTTTTCTCCTTATAATAGAGAAACATTTCTCTGTACAAGACTCTCTAACTCGGAGCCACCAACTCAGGGAAGCCTGCTGGACTCTGACATGACAATGACAGTGTGTGAGGTAAGGTAGGAGGCCCACCGGGCCATTGTGTACCATCGTGCAATTTCCCTCATCGCTTCTGTGAACGGCACGCCTCAGAGTTGCGCAGTGAACAATCTGAACTGCTGTTCAGGGCATTTTGGAGGCACAAGAAAGATACAGATGTGGCACAGAGCTATGAGAGCAGGGTGGGCAGGCTGTGGCCCCCAATGGGGCTAGGGAACCACACTAAGTCCAACAAAAGGAGCCCTTTTGGCCTGATTAGAAGGGGAAAAAAGAAATGAGGAAGGCTTCGAATTAACTATGGGAGACCATAGGAGGAAATGAATGCATTTAACTCTTCCTGCTTTCATCTTCACCAAAGCGTGGGATCCTCAAAGGGGAGAAGGCAAACCAAACATCAGGAGGCCTCTGAAGTTCAAGGTTAGCAATTTGCACCTCGCCTTTGTCAACACTGGCTGGAAGCTGGGGCTTGCAGAGGACTCAGGACTCAGGAGCAAATGAGGCATAACCGGTCTCTCTGTGTTAGGCCCCAATGTGATGTTTTCTATCATCGTAAAAAGGAAGTTTCTGGACACTAAGAGTCAGTGACCAGACAAAATGTTCTGTGTTCCCTTTATTTCCTTACCACCAGGCCTTCCCTTGGCCACAGGGTGAATTTTGATGGTTGCCTAGGTCCTGTAGCCAAGCTCTGGAGGAGTCAACAGATAGCTACTTCAAGACCCTTTGTCCTTCCCCTGAAGCAGAAAGGGGGCTCGCAAAGTCATGTTATCGTAATTCTAATTCCTCATTTGTATAATGAGGGGCAAGTGTTTGGTTTTTTAACTTGACACATTAAAAACAAGCCTACCTTGTAGACCCCAAGGGGCTTCTGAGAGAGATTGTGCAGGCCAGGGGCTTTCTCCTTTCTTCATCTGGCATATCTTCTGGGAAAGGGGAGTACAACCTTGTTGAGGGGGGTCTCAAGACTAGCCAGGTGTCACGGCTTAGTTTCATCTGTTCCCCAGAGAACAATGAATTTATTACACAGGGAGTGCCAAGGCCTTTGGAGCCCATGGGGGACTGGCTGAGGAGGCTCCCAGGGCAAGTCCACGGACTAATTCAGCAGGAGGGGCTGGGAAGGCAGGACTGCAGAAGGAGCAGGAATGAGTGCCAACACCCATGTGCAGGGCCAGAAATAGGACAGAGATGATCAGGGCACCATTTCTTCCTCCCAGGGCTTCCCAGGGCCCCTAGGCCCAAATAACCACCTCTAGCAAGGTGACTACTGAGAGCTGGCTCCAGCGGCCTCAGGAGAGGGGGAGCACATTTCCACCATAGGGATCAATAACCGCTTCAGGGAGGAGATGCATTTATTCTTAGCCTGAAACTCGGAGGTGGACATGGAAAGGAGAGAGCATTTGAAGCAGAGAGCACCGCAAAAACAGATTTCAAAGGCCTGGCTGTGAAAGAGTATATGTGAAAATGCTTCAAAACAGAAGTCACCCTGAGTCTGTCTTCCCCGTGTCCCTTCCCCATGTTTAACCCTCTGCCCCGCCCCCCGGGTCCCACATTCTGGCCACACGCAGCCCTCCTCAGGGATGTGCTGGGCTGTGTCCCTCCTCCTCAAACTTAGTTCATGCTGTTTTCTGGCCTAGAAGGATCTGTGACATTTGCTCCCCTACCCCCTCCTCTTGTTGAAATTTTACTCTTTCGAAGTCTTAGAGGTCTGTTTGGTTAAAGCCTTCCCTGATTCTCCCAATCAGAAGTCCAGCCGTGATGAGTTCCCCAACTAGAACACCACCTTGGGTGGGCTTTGGGGCTCACTCTACTTCCTGCCCACGCTGTTTCGATCTCCCTGGCACTGGGCTCAGGGAGGGCCCTGGGTTGGTCTTGGTCACTGCTCCTGACTGATGCTGAATCCCAGGCAGATGAGCTGAGTGCGTGTCCTGGCTTTCCTGCTAAAGGACTCTGAGTCCTTGGACAGGTTAACTCACTCCTTGTGCCTCAGTTTCCTCATTTGTTAAAAGGTGTTACAAGCTTGAGGTAAAGACTAGACGACATTGTGTACTGAAAGGGCCTATTGACTATTACTGTCATTTATATTTATTTGTTATGTATATACAACACATATTTTAAAATCTGCCTTCGAGACTTCTAAAGTGCTTTTCATCTGAAACCAGAGATAAGAATTTGCTTCAGTGACTGAGATTGAGCAAAAGAGACTGAACTGTTTTTCTTGGGACTATTCTGGAAAGACAAAGCAATTCCTGTCATCTTCTTTGCTGGTCAAACCACAGGTCAGGCTTTTAGAAATCTACAAAAGAGCTATTTTTGCTACAGCAGACTTTTCATACTTGGTCAACATTTTTATAAATAAGTGAATATTATCATTCATAATAATAATAAAGGGCTGAGAGGCATGTGGTTTCATTGTGCCATCCTAATGTGGAGATGAGAGAAGTCAGGTGACTTAGTGAAGAGTCTGAGTGTCAGAAATTTGAGGGAAAAAAGGCTCTTGCATTTAGAAAAATTTTCCATGACGCCACTGCTTCCCGAGGAAGTGGCACCTGGGCCTCTGTGGGAAACACTGACTCTCCTCCCCCACCCCCTGAGCTGCACTGCTCCAGGGTCAGGTCCCTTCTGGAGGCCATGCTTTCACAAGGATGGTGGCAGATAAATGATGAGAAGCCGGATCAGGATGATGTCAGGTCTGGGATTGGTCTCCCAAGAGCATGAGCTGATAGAACTGAATCCATTTGGCCCCATGTCAAAGGATGTGGCAGCCTTGCTGGGCAGAAAGTGACATTTGAACCTGGAGGGTAGTGCAGGTAGGGCAGAGAGCCAACTCCACTGTATCAGGAAATTCAGAAATCAGAGGCTTGGTGAGGTAGCAAGCATCCCAGCACCCAACGGTTCAAGCACAGGGCCAGTGACCACCCAGCCAGGGTTCGTATTAGGTATAGGAAGTGCTACTTACTACCTTGTAAACCTCTGACAAGGATGTGCGGGATGTTGTAGAAGGTTGACCTTCTTCAGAGCAGCGAACCTGTCGGGACCCTCCCTATATCTCCATACCCTGCACAGTACCTGGAACATACAAGGCCCTCACCCATGTTTGAGGGACCTTTCGATTTTAAGATTACTTAGACTCTTTCAAGAACTATAACAAATAAATAATAATGCTACCAAGAAAGACCCTCTCACCAAAGAGGCTCCACTTCTGTGGATATATAAATATTCACTAAACACCCTTTCTTTACTCATGCAGCCAGCAGCCCATCACAAGTGGCACAAAAGATAGTTTGTAACAGCATGTTTTTTATTTTTTTTAAAGATTTTATTGGGGACTTGGGGGAGGGGAACAGCTTTGGGGAATCAGGGAAGGGAACAGACAAGTTGCTGTTCTTTTGTTCTTCAGTCTAGTTGTGGAGGACATGGCTTCACTGGCCTATATTGGTATTGTGATCATTGCACTCTTTCCGGCTGAGGCAGTCGCTTGCCGGCCATTGGATGGCAGCTCACGACAGCTCACAAAAGTTCATGCCCGCTGCCGGCCAGCCTCACTGCAGCCTATGTTGTCACCGGTGACTCACAGCAGCCCAGCTCCAGGTCGAGCTGTTGTTCACCATCTTAGCTGTAGAGGGCGCAGTGTCACTGGCCCTCACATGTGGGATCTGAACCAGGGCCCTGTTGCTCAGAGCTGGCATACCAAGCCAGATTTTTTTTTTTTTTGGCTGAGCCATCCTGCCACCTGTTGGCAGCTCAGTGGCAGCTCAGCTCGGACCAGGCATCAAACTGCTGTTGCTCCAACTGAGCCACTCGGCCGGCCGCCAAGCCAACTCTTAACCAACACACCACTCGGCCGACCCTGTAACAGCATGTTTTTGACCTGGTTGTAACACATTTTCTGCATATTGCAGAACCAGCAAATAATTTCTCAGTAATAGTAGTCCAAGAAAAGTACCTGAGGGTAAACTGTTTGCTTATAGAGCAAAGCTGGGCAGACATTTCATTTTTCCCTCTTCCTGACATTAATTAGCTTTTACTATTAAACTTTGTAAAAAAATAAAAAATTTAAAAAAAATTAAAAACTATATATATATATATATATATATATATATATATATATCAGTTTCACCCCCTCCAGAATTACCAACACATGTGCAGCTCATTAGCGCTGTTCCTAAGACCCCTAAGAAGACCCCCCCACCAAAGGGGCCACTGAAGCCTCTTCAGTGTGGGAACCACTACAATAGGCGTCAGGAGACCTCCAGGGATGGCAACCTCATCATCACCTAATTAAAACCGGGACCCAGCCAAGAGTAGACCAATGATAGCTTATAGATTGCACATTCCTGACAAGCCATCTCTCTGGCTCCTAGTACCCTGTTTCTCTCAGCTCTATGCCCTTAACCCACATTCCAACAGGCAGTCGGGGGCTGAGAGAAGCAGCCAGCATCTACACTATGACCTTGGATTTTGTTAACTCTGGCACCAGCAGAATGATGATCACTATCAGGTGATTGCCTGCATTATGTGTGTTGACACCTGTATCACGTGGTGACATCAGTCATCTGAGTGTGCCTCAAAGGACAGGCAGCAGGGGCAGTGGACTCAGATCCACAGTTGCTTAATTCAGGAACTTGAGTTCTAGTCAGTTCTGGTTTGAAAGAGTTGCACGTCCATGTTATTTCTCTAGGCCTCATCCTCCTCACTGCTCTATCAAGGGGCTAAGCTCGGTCATCTCTGAAGATCATTAAAGTATCAGTGTTTTTAGATTCCATTCCCTGTTTCCCATCTCTAACCCAGAACGGCTGTACCAATTTCTTACATAAGTCAGGGTTCTCCAGAGAAACAGAGTTAATAGGAGGGAGGGGTGGGGGAAAGAGAGAGAGAGAGAGAAAGATGATTTATTATAGGAATTGGCTCACATGGTTATGGAGGCTGAGAAGTCCCATCCCATGATCCGCCATGTGCAAGCTGGAAACCAGGAAAGCTGGTGATGTAGTTCAGTATTCAAAGGTCTGAAAACCCGAGGGAGCTGATGGTGTGAAGTTCCAATCTGAGGACAAGGCCCTAGAACCAGGGGCCACTGGTGTCAGTCCTGAAACCCACAAGCCTGACAACCAGGACCTCCAATGTCTGAGGCAGGAGAAGATGGACGTCCCAGCTCAAGAAAAGAGAAAGAATTCGCTCTCCCTTTGCATTTTTGTTCCAGTGCATTAGATGATGCCCACCCACATTGAGTGATGAGGTCTGATCTCTTTACTCAGTCTATTGAATCAAATGGTAATTTCTTCCAGAAGCACGCTCACATACCCACCCAGAAATAATGTTTTACCAGCTACTTGGGCACTCCTTAGGACAGTCAAGTTTACATATAAAATTAACTGTTGCATTCCTGGATGAGAATCCAAGTCAAACTTTACAATTCAGACATTTACCGCTTTGCTCAATCATTCAGATAGTCTGTCTACTAAGTGTCTACTGTGAGCCAAATGTTAGGAAAGCTACAGAATGTCTTGGAAAAGAGTAAGATAGCACATAATAATCCTGTCTACCAGACCCTTGATGGTATGCAGCCTCCAGATAAATACCATGGCGGTGGTGTTTTTCATTGGTTGGGTTGACTGATTGATACCTGTCTGTCCACCTACATCCTAACTTCCATATCAGTCGTGCTTTCCACTCAATTCCCAAAGCTTAGTACATGCGGTGCCCGGCACAGAGTAGGCAAGGTACATACACAACACACTGCAAACCTGAAGCTTAACTTACTTTTATATTAATACAAACATGAATATATTATGAATGAAAGTCAAACTTCACATTGATTTTTAAGCTGAAAACTTCAGGACAGAGGTGAGAGAGGAATGAATAATTGGAGCCCAGATTTTTAGAGCGATGAAACTATCCTGTATGATACTGAATCATGGTGGACACATGTCATTATACATATGAGTAGATCCAAACCCATGGAATGTACAAGACCAAGAGTGACCCTAATATAAACTAGGGGTTTGGGGTGATAATGACGTGTCACTATATGTTCATCCAATATAAAACAAATGTACCACTCTGGTGGGGAATGTGGACAACGGGAGAGGTTGGTGGCTGGGCATGGGCTATATGGGAAATCTTTGTATCTTTCTCTCAATTTTGCTGTGAATCTAAAACTACTCTAGAAAAATAAAGTCTATTAAAAAACACAAAACTTTTCAGGGCAAGTTTGTTCTCTGGGTAGGTATATCTAGAACATGCCCCTCTCCCAGGAAGGCTTCTAGAGCACCAGATCAGTGGACATGCCAACCAGCAAGGAGCCATGCCCTCACATCCCAAACCCCAAGCCAGCTGCTGGGTTCCCCTGCTGGACATGTGCTCTGTATGGGCACACCCTAGAACTGGGGAGGCCAGGATGAGGTTGAGTCCCCAGGGATGCACAATTCCACCAGCAGTCTTGTTCTGACCCCCTTAATTCAGCTGAGTAAGATTGGAATTTCCAAAAGGAACTTTCCTAGAGATGGGAAAGTTAGAAGAGAGTTCAGCTGGCCTCAGACCTCTAACTGGTGAAATAGCTATGTTTAGCCCAGGCAAATGAGACCTTGTGGAATGAATGTCAGCAAGAACCGAGACTTCAGAGAATGAGGAGAAAGGAAAGGAATGGGTTGTTTTGCCACTAAAAGGGACAAGGGGAGAGGTATGTGAAGGGGGAAGGGGCCAAAAAGATGAAGTGGTCAGGACTAAATGAAATCCAATCCAGTGGGAGTCACCAAAGAACATTTTCTGAAAGGGGATGCCTGGTGTTCTGGATGCATTTCTGCAATGTAAAACCCTCCTCCATCTCTTGGCCACCTCCTGCCCATCCTCACTGCCTACCCCAAATCTCTAGGAGGGTCTGCTACACTCATCGGGATTGTGTGAGCTTCAGATGTGTGTGGAAATCGGGCAAAGGGCAGAGTTTTATGTCGTCAGAAAACAAGCATGCCCTCCTCCCCCAGTGCTCCTCCTTCACCCGAGATTTGCAAACATCTTAGAAACAACTTTAGACATCCAACAGCCTGAAAATGGAAGCTTTCCTTCCATTTTACCAGGATCTAAGGGGAGGAGTGGCCCCAGTTGACAACCTAAAGCACAAGCAAGAAAATTGCACAACATAAAAGGGATAAGTTCACAGAGCACAGATATTTTTGCCTTAATTAATTCAGGTTGTCTTGGACACACAGACACACTGGATCCCCACCCTGCCCCCTGGTCTTGAACTCATGTGCTGGTTCATCACAAAGGCTGACTCCAGACTTAAGCATATATTTCTCTTTGGCTTCCTGACCTATATCTTGCTCAGCACCAGCAGCAGACTCTGACGTCAAGCCCAGTCATACTAGAACCCTGCCTCCCACATGTCATCTCTTTCTGTTGGCAGGAAGCTACACTGTTTTACAGGTTCATGAGCCTATAACCCCAGCCAGCCTTCCATGAAGCTCCCATTCTAGGACTGATGGCCACTTTCAGGTTGAATGAAAGGCAGTAAACTGAGCTGGGATTATGGCTGTACCCTGCCCGCACTGAATGGTCAAGCCCTCCTCAGCTCTTGTTGCAAAATTCACCAACTTCCCCCACCTACTTTCTGAGGACTGCTCCATGACTTCCCTTTGCACACACAAGTGAGATGATTAACAATCGAAAAATGCTTTATATGTCCAGTCACAGACACACATACCAATTAGGTCTTCTCACCTACACAGAACCCTAGATAAACAAACAAGGAGGGAAGCTGACACAGGTAAACACCTGGAAGAAACAGGAGTTCATGTCTCACCATGGATTTCTAAAACCTGAGCACACCCTCAAGCAAAAGTGGAATTCATGAAAAATAAAAAATACCTCTGAGAAGATTAGTTGATTTGTGAACACTACTTACATGGCAAACAAGCCAATATTTCTGAAATTGATGGAGAAATTAGACCATTTTTTGTGCGTGGCTGATCTACCAATAATGAGCCAGACAGTGGCTATGCATTTAAATGGGAATAGTCTGCTGTTCACCATCCCTTAGTAAAAGGAATCTCAGACACAGAAACTATTTCTGCTGGCGTATGGTAATAAAACTTTTCTCCCCTTTGGACCATGGGCTGGGCCAATAAGATTGAGAAACCCTGAATTGGGGTGTTTCCCTAATGTCACTCCTCTTGATAAGTTTGCCTATAGAACGTTCAGTGTTCACTGCTGATCCCACGGAGCTGCTTTGTCACAGGGAACTAAGTCGATGGGTCTGCCCCTAGGGGAGATTTAATATCTAGGACAAAAATACTCTGAAACATTCCATGAGACCCTGTATGGGACCAAAAGTAGATTCACCAATTTTCTGTAACTCAGATCCTCTTTGCAAGCTTCTCAGCAGCCGTGGAGTGAGTCCATGCTGTGCTAAACATGGTAACTGTGATCTCAGAAAAGGGAGAAACACACAGAGCTGAGCCAGGAGGCTTAGTGGCCTAAGTGCCCGTGACTTTGGTCAATCGCCCAGCCTCTCCTCGGTTTTGTCATCTGGAAAAAGCCTCCCTCAAAAGGAGGTTAAGAGGCTCCAAGTAGAAAAGATTATGAGAGTGAGAGTGCTTTGTAAACTGTAAGAAGCTATGTGTGCAAACATGCTCACATATTATATATTGTCAGTACTTTAAATTTGGAGCAGGCAGAATGATAGCTAATGTTTACTGAGCTTTCTCTACACTTACATGTATTGACTCTGCCATGGGCTGAAATTGCGTGCCCCCAAATTTCATATGTTTAAGCCCTACCCCCCAATGGGATTGTATGGGCTTGGAAATGGGACCTTTGGGAAGTATTCGGTTGAGGAAAAAGTCATGACATATTTTTTCTATGTTTTTCATTGGAAAAATGTGTCATGACTTTTCCAACAACCCAATAATTAGGTTTAGATGCGAGAGTGCGCTTATAAGAAAAGGCACCAAAGAGGCTCTGGCTCTCTCTT
>NW_017731377.1:3841954-3875367 GCF_001890085.2 Hipposideros armiger | reverse complement strand
CCCCACCCCCCTGTCCCCCTTTGCCTAAGTCACCTAGTCTTTAAGTATTTTGTTAAGGCAGTCTGACTAAGACACTTCCTTGATCTCATAACATCCCTATGAGATCAGCCCTATCATTACTGCCACTTTACACATGAGAAAAAAGGAATCCAGATAGTTTAATGGACTTGCCCAAGGCCAAGGTCACCAACTGGAAAATGGTGGAACCAGGATTACGAATTTGTGGTTAAACCACAGAGCTAAACCAACGTTTCCCATTTCTCTTACATCCAGAGTTTTCTTCAGTGGGATGTGTGTGAAACCATTGCATACAGCTCATGGGTTAGGGTGGGGAAGAGGACATGGCCGGTTTCCCCATCCTCTCCCTTCCCCTTGGCAGGGAGCTCAGGTTCCATGTGTAGGAGATGACAGCACGAGAAGGAGGCAGCCTGGGTCCCTCAGTGGCATCATGAAACAGAGCACCTCGCCCCGATCAACCCTCACTGGTCTCCCACTTAAGAAGAAAGTAACTGTTGTGGGGCTAGGTCAGTTTGTTACAGCAGCTCGTATTACTTACCCTGACTAATACACCCCTGAAAGTCCTTTTCAACAGGGGCTACTTTACCCTCTCTCGACTATAGCCATAGGCAGCAAGTAGATACTGCCATTGAGAATGGCTTAACAGTATAAAAATTAGTTCTAGACATCAAGTATCAGCAAGGTAACCAAACCAGTATTTTATGTAAAAATGATGACGATATTGGTTTGTAACATAAAAACCTGAATGAATACTACCTTAATTATAAACCAAGGGAAGGAACGACACAAAGATGTTTTTTAAATGAATACTATTGCGCTTATCTTCAAGGAAATTTACTTTGATTATGAACACATATAATACAACCTGCCCCAATATGGTTTATAGCAAAGTTACCTTTTAACTTCCAGTACCCAGAAGAGCCCCTGATCATAATAGATTATCCATTATGGGAAATGACTGGCCTTTGCGCCTTCATTGTTTTGTGCTCACTGCTCTTTTAAGACACAGATGGTCAGGAATGTCCCCAGTCAGTTTTTTCTCTGGGGTTTCCAAATAACCTACCTCTTCTGGGAAAGTCCAAAGCAGCCCTCTCTTCTACTACAGTGTTATGGGATGAACTGTGTCTCCCTCCAAAATTCATGTTTTGAAGCCCTAACCCCCAGTACCTCAGAATGTGACTGTATTTGGAGATAGGACCTTTACATAGCTGATTACGTTAGATGAGGCCATTAGAGTGGGCCCTAATGTAATCAGACTGGTGTCTTTGTAAGAAAAAGAGATTAGAACACAGAAAGAGACACCGAGGATGTGTGTGCACAGAAAGAAAGAAAAAAAGAATATTTGAGCTCATCTTTGAAGAACAGCTTTTGTGGAGTGGTTTTTCACTTATATTTTGTTTTTGTTTTGTATGCTTCTAAAACCAGAGTTTTTATTCCAACATGATATTATGAAAAATTTCAAAGATCACAAAGCTGAAAGAATTTTATAGTGAATATTAAAATGAAGGCTGGTATGCCCCCCACCTAGACTGTACCATTAACATTTTACTGTTTTTGCTTTATTGCACATCTGTGCATCTACATGTCCCTCCCTCCCTTCATCCATCCATCCATCCATCCATCCATCCATCCATCCATCCATCATCTTAATGAATTTCAAAGTAAATTGCAGATATCTGTAACTTCTCTTTCAGTATCCATATCATTAACCAGAATCCAGTATGCTTGACCCTTGAACAACACGGAGGTTAGGGGTGCTGCCCCCTCATGCAGTTGAAAACCCAAGTATAACTTTTGACTCCCCAAAAACTTAACTACTAATAGCCCACTATAGCCTTACTGATAACATAAATAGTCAACTACTCATAACACATATGTTGTATATTATTTGTATTACATACCGTTTTCTTACAATAAACTAGAGAAAAGAAAATGTTGTTAAGAAAATCATAAGGAAGAAAAACTACATTGACCATATTTTTTTTAAAAAAATCCACGTATAAGTGGACCCACTCAGTTCAAACTTGTGTTGTTCAAGAGTCAGCTGTATTTGCTTACAGTGAGTTTTTTTATGTAAAATATATATACAATGACAAAATCCACAAATCTGAAGTGTGCATTTGCAAAGCATAGACAAGGACATTACACCTGGTAACCCAAACCCTTATCAAATATAGAGCATAATCATCACTCCAGAAAGTACTCAAGACTCTCTTCTCAGTCAATTCCCACCCTCACATCCCCAGAGGCAACTACTATTATAATTTTTGTTCCACTATTGATTAGTTTTGCTTGTTCTAGAACTTCATTTAAAAGGAATCATATACAGTATACTTCTTTTGTGTCGTTTCCTTCACTGAGCATAATGTTTTTGAGACTGAACTTGTGGTTGTGTGTAGCAGTAATCTCACCTCTTTTTGTATTTGGGAAGTATTTTTGAATATACCACAGCCTGTTGATCCATCTTCCTACAGATGGACTCCTGGTCTGTGTCTAGTTTGGGGCTATTATGAATAAAACCACTGTGAACATTTTTGTACAAGTCCATTTGTGGCCATCTATTTTCACTCCTGTCGGGTAAATACATAAAAATGGAATTTCTGGGTCATAGGGTAAGGGCATATTTAGTATTAAAAAAAAAAACAACTGCCAGAGTGTTTCTTAAAACAAAGTAGCTATACCTTTTTACTTCCCCACTAACAATATTCAAGAATCCTCATTGCTCCACATCCTTGCCAACATTTGGTGTGGTCAGTGTTTTATAATAAGACCAAAACTTTCTATATACCTGGATCCGGGCATTAGAAAATGGGAGGGCCTTTGTCATCACTAAGTGCGTATCTGTGGGCACTATGTTTGGTGCACGCTGTACAGAAGCTAATGTAAATTTATTCCTCATAACAACCTGTTTAGAGCCTGGGAGAAGTGAAGTAACTGTGGAACTAGGATTCAAACCCAGGTTTTCCTGGCTCCAATTTCTTTTTTTATTTATTTATTTTTTATTTTTATTGGGTAACAGTGTGTTTTTTCCAGAACCCATCAGCTCCAAGCCAAGTCGATGTCCTTCAATCTAGTCATGGAGGGGCGCAGCCCACCATCCCATGCAAAAATCGAAGTGGCAACCTTGTTGTTCAGAGCACGCGCTCTAACCAACTGAGCCACCCAGCCGCCTTGGCTCCAATTTCTTTTCACCTTGGTTAGGACTAATGAAATAAGAGGGTGTTGAGAAGGGAGATTCCTGGTGTCATCAACCTTTTCCCATTGGTCAGAGACCTCTAGGAAGCTCAGGAGATTCTGGTTCATGGTAGAATCAGGTGTTTCTGGCCCTATAGGTTTGGGTGAAGAGAGGATAGGGGACCATAAGGGGAGGGGGAGAGAAGAAATTCTCCAAACACCTGCTTCCCTCTACCTACTAGAGGCTCAGGAGATCAATCTCCCAGATTCATAAAAGGCATACAAGGAGAATGAGCAGCCCAAAGGGACCTCCAAAATGTCTTATCTGCTGGCCTAAGCTTCCTAGGGATGCTGGTTACAACTCAAACTCCAATTACAATTCTGCTTGACTTAAATAACATTCCCCAAATGGACGGTCTGACAGAGTGGGAGATGAATCTGTCCCCCAGGGAGCTTCCAGATTTGAAGAGCTATGTCAGTGCTGGGTTTTGGGATACAAATGAAGAAGAAATGGAACGAATGGAACACCATCCATTTAGTCTTCACAGTTGTATGAGGTAAATATAACCATCTTTGTTAGCCAGATGAGGAATCTGAAGAAGAGAAGGTTTAAGTCACTTATCCAAAGTCACACAGTTCTACGTAGCAGATTCCAAACTCCATCCACTTCCTAGTGGAAGAGATTGATGCAGGGGCTGTGGAATGACGGGGTCGGAGTTGGATGCGGAGAGATGTCCGCTCTTAAGTTCCTTCTCTGTAGAAATCTAGACGTAGCGCCAGCAGTTAGTACTCAGTGGTATCAACTACCGTTTTCACGATGACATGGCTGGAGTATCTATCTCATAGGCACGTTCTCAGAATATTAACGCTAAAAGAGCCTTTGCAAGCTCTTCTGGGAGTCCTGCTGTCTTGATACTCCCAACTCTGGCAATGTTTTCTGAATGAATGAAATACGGGTCTGTTATCCCCTCCCCCAAGTAGGGATCCCCCCGGCTTTGAATGCTCCACGTTCAGTGTGAGGCGGCCCCTGAGGAATTTTTCCAGGCTGGGTGAAGACCCTTAGGGCCACCTTCAGCTCCCTTCCGCTCCCCACAGGCCTCAAATCCGGAGGGTTAGAAGCCCCTTTTCCCGGGCCAGCCCCACCATCCCTAACGGGATCTCCAGAAGCCGAGGGAGGCGCGAGGAGCGCAGGGGAGACGGAGATGGGGTGGTGTGGGGGTACGGCCGGCAGGAGGAGCAGGGGGTGCGGGTGCCGGGCTCACCGGGGAGCCGGGGTTGGGGTGGAGTGGGGTGCAGCCAGCCCAGAGACCAGGGGTGGGGGTGGGGGGGCCGGGTTCGCCCGGGAGTCGGAGGTGGGGCCGCGGGTTCTCAGCGATCACGTGATGAGTCAGCCGGGCCCGAGGCGGGGCCGGGCGCGGTAAATAGGAGTGGGGGCGGCCCGGGGAAGCGACGGCGGCTGCTCTGGCACCGGCACTGGCACCGAGGCGACTCGCCCACGGCAGGCCCAGGCTCTCGGCGGCGGAGTTCGGTGAGTGCGGGCGGGCTGCGGGCTGCGGGCTGCGGGCCGGGGCGCCAGCGCAGCGCCACCGCGGCGGAAGTGACCTTGGTTGGGGATGAGGAGACTGGGGCCCTGTGCGCCCCCGCGCCAGGCCCAGGCGCCGTCCCCGGTGGCCGGCTGGATAAGGGGACCCTCGGGTCGTTAAACCCGGGCCAGCAGGGGTGGCGGCCGTGCGCCCCTAAAAGTCGCCGTGGTAAAAGAAAAGCGAAAAACAACCCTCACGCGGGCAGACGGGCGCCCAGCCCCCATCCGGCGAGAGGCTTGCGCCCGCGGGCCCTTGCTCTGTCTAGGGCTGTGTTCATGCCCAGAGCCGGGTCAGCGTGACCCCAGGGCCGGCCCGGGAGGTCGCCCAGGAGAAACGGGGAAGTTTGCAGGGAAGATCCGAGGGTGGAGCCTGCGAGAAACGGCTTGGCCCTGAGCCCCGTGACTTTTGGACAGCATCTGGCTCCTCGGCCCCTTCCTTGTTGGTTTCTGGGCCTCGGTTTCTGCAGTAAATTGCTGAGATGATAGTATCTACTTTGCATCTATTTTAGATGTTTTCTTATTCTAAAGGGTTTGCCCGGGCAGCTTTCTGCACACAGTCACACACAATTCCAGGAGGCAGAAAACAGGAATCTGGAACTGGGTGGAACCCACACGAAGAGTTAAATCCACAGAAGAGAGGAGAAACTAAGCAGAGAGGAGGCTGTGAGGCTGTATAGGGCCCCAATCCTCGCTCTGGGAGTGGAGGGAGCGGAGGACGCCCCTCCCTGCTCTTGGACTGCTGTGGAAAGGCGACAGTGCCTGAGGCCCAGAGTGGTGTGGGAGAGGGGAAAACAGGGCGGAGGCTCTGGGGCATCACCTCTTCTCTCAGTTAATGACCGGACGACGGACCTGGGAGAGGGAGCATTTAGGGAGCACAGTGGGGCCACTGAGTTTGAAGAGCTCAGCCGGCAGGCAGTCCAGGTATAAATCTGAGGTGGATTTGCCCCTTCTTAGTGGGCCTAGGTCAACCCCTTCTCTGGGCACAAGGAAGCTGACAGACACAGGGGGAAGTACAAAAGCCCAGGCTCCATATATCTCCACCTGACCAGGTAGAAACCCTCACCCAGTGGGAGGGAAGGTGGTAGGTTCAAAGGGAGGCCTAGCACCTTTTGTTACCTTGAAAAACCTGATCCCCAAGTACCTCCACCCCAAGGTGAATGCTGCTGAGGTGCATTCATCTGGATCGACAGTTCCCAACCTTCCTAATGCCGCGCGACCCCTTAATACAGTTCCTCATGTTGTGGTGACCCCCAACCATAACATTATTTTCGTTGCTACTCTATAACTGTAATTTTGCTACTGTTAGGAATCGTAATGCAAATATCTTTTTGTTTTCCGATGGTCTTAGGCGACCCCTGTGAAAGGGTCGTTCAACCCCCAAAGGGGTCGCAACCCACAGGTTGAGAACCGCTGATCTAGATGAATTTATCAATGCAGAGTCATTGAGAAGGTGAAAGAAAGGCTTAGAAGGGTGTCTGGCTTGGTCAAAGCTACTTTTCTTTCCTAACATAACGTCCTTTCCTTAACGGACAATTGTGTCCTGTTGGCACTGGTGATGGTGACCAAGGGCCCTTGAGCTTCAGAAAGGAGCTGGTTCATTCCCCACCCTGTGTGCGTTTCCCAAAGAGACAGGTCAAAGGTGTTCTGAAGAAGGTTCTGCTGAAACTCTTTTTAAGGCATTTGTCCCGGAGCTGGAGTACTGCCCAGTGGAAAGGTGCAGTCCCCTCATTCAGGCCCAGTGAGCGACAACACAGGCCAGACACAGCCTGGCTCCAGTAACTCCCTTGATGATGGGTCAGAACAGCCCTCTTTCCTAACTGGTCAGACGTTGAGAGTGGAAGCATTTTTGGCTCCAGGAAAAACCTGCCCATGTGCCACTGACTCAGCACCTTGCACCAAGGCCCTTCCTGTAGACTGGCTCTTTCTTTCCCCACTTGCTATACTAGGGAGATGGAGTAGGAAGTTGCCCATATTTTAGGGGTGAGAGAGATTTTGTGTTACTATTGGCAGCTGGATTGAGAATTGACAGGAGAGCACGTGTCTGGGGAGCCTTGAAATATCTGTCGGGTGATTTTCTTAAATGAGTGGTGGTTGTATAGACTATCCCTGCACTTGGGAGAGAAGGACTGAAATATTTCGGGGTGAAGACGCACAAGATCTGCCGCTTATTTTTGATAGCTTGGTGTAAATAAAGTATTAGAAATATGTGAGGTTGAACTGTATGAAATGGGAGATTGGGAAAGTCATGAAGGATGGAAATCGCACATTTTCATAGAGGCCAACCTCATGTGTAGAGAGATGGTAGGGACTGACAATAAGTTGCCGGATGAGTTGAGGCACATACAGGTGTGGATTGTACTCACTGGATACTGGGAGGCAGTGAGCAGTCTAGACCTGGTCCCGTATCATCTCACTTGTCTTATCCTCTCTGTGCAAACTCCATGAACTGCCTAAGAAAGCAGGGTGAATCCTGAGTCCTTCCATGGCTGTTCATACTCCGCCCTAGTTTGGTTGGGGCAGGGGATCTAGGGATCAAGCACCATTATGTATGTAGACTTAACCAATCCAGTTTTTAACCTCAGGTCTCATGCCCATTCCCTTTCCATAGCACCAGGCTTGTGTGGGGTTCATAGGGTGGGTGCATTCCCTCTTGGTCACAGCTCTTTTGCAGGCAGCAGGTTTCAGTTTCTCTGCTCTGCCAGCCCACTATAGTGCCTGCTTGGGGTCTCCCTGAGGGACATTGTAGCTCCTTTTTGCTCTTCTCTGTATAATTCTCCTGCAGTTTTTTTGTACTTTTAATACTTTGTATCAATCCATGAACAGTGTTACTAAAATTAATATAACTTTATGTTGCATGCATCCTTTTCTGTGGGTGTTTATGAGTTATTTATGTTAACACATACCGATCTAGTTCTTCATCTTTTTTTTTTTTAAGATTTTTATTGGGGAATTGGGGGAAGGCGAACAGACAAGTTGCTGTCCTTTTGTTCTTCAGTCTAGTTGTGGAGGACGTTGCTTCACTGGCCCAAGTTGGCATTGCGCTCTTCCCAGGCGAGGCAGATCAGTCACCGGCTTCTGGACTGCTGCTCACTGTGGCTGCTCGCAACTCACGCTAGCTGCTGGCTACACACGGTAGCCCATGGCAACCCACTGCAACAGAGGCTGCAGCCTACGCCATCGCAGGCAACTCACAGCAGCCCAGCTCCAGGTCGAGCTGTTTTTCAGCATCTTAGCTGTGGAGGGCAGTGTCACTGGCCCTCATATGTGGGATCTGAACCGGGGCCCTCTGGTGACCCAAGCCAGCTCTTAACCAACGCGCAGGTTGGTTTTGCTTTTTCACTACTGCTCACAGCACTACAGTAAATATCTTTGTAGCTCTCAGACACATGCAAGAGTTTCTCTAGGGCAAAGCAGAAAAAGTCTAATTGCTGGGTCCTAAGGTGTGTGCATCTTCTGTTTTGCTGGATACTGAAGAGTGCGTGGAGGTAAAATGAAGTTTTTACCAACCTATACTCTCAGCAATGTGGAGGGTTCCTGTTCCTCACAGTTCCCAACTCTAGGTATTGCCAGACTGATTTTTCACAAGCACCAGTTTCCCTCACCTGTAAAACAAAAGCCTATACAGACTTCCCGTTAATGTTTTACGAATGCTGGGTGCCAGGAAGAACTCATGCCTGCAGTGCACACTTTGTTATCTGTCTCTACCAGGCCAGTAACTTATTTAGTCTGGTCATCAAGATAACCTAGCATTACCAGCAAAGATGGGGAGAGGAGGATGGGACAAACACCACCAAGACAGTATACTCACCCATAGAAAGCACTGAGAACATCTAGATATTCTGCCAAGAGACCCAGCGGAGGCTGGGCTTCTCCATGACCCTCTGACCTGGATTTGGACAAGATGTGTTCACATGTGCACATAAGTCACATGGCTTCCGGGCTTGCACAAGACCTGGGAAGGTGGTGCCATCCAAGGTCTTCAGCCACCCCAGGGTTGAGGTGTTGTCCAACATCAGCTGGAGCCATCTACAGCCCATTCTTTTTTTTTTTTTTTAAGATTTTATTGGGGAATTGGGCAAGGGGACCAGCCAAGTTGTTGTTCAGTCTTCATTGTGGAGGGCACCAGTCACCATCTGGCTTCCTACTGGCAGCTCATGGCCTCTAAGCTCAAGGTGCTATGTTCAATCTTAGTTGTGGATGGGCAACTAAGCCACCATCCCACGCGGGAGTCGAACTGGCAGCCTTGTTTTTAAGACCATACACCCTATCCACTGAGCCATCCAGGCGGCAGCTCATCTCAAGGTGCCGAGTTCAGTACGCCCATCATTGAACAGGCCATCTTGTTGTTATACCAGCTGAGCCATCCTGCCAACAGCTCAGCAACAGCTCAACTCGGGCGCAGGATCACTGGCCCCTGTGGGAATCGAACCGGCAGCCCCGTTGCTCAGAGCCCACGCTCTTAAGCCAACTCTTAACCAACTGAGCCACTCAGCCAGCCCCTACTGCCATTCTTGATCCACTTAATTAACCCTACAGGTGTTTGGGGTAGGGGGTGCTTTGTTCTGGTGGTCAAGATAGCTGAAAAAACATCATTTGAGGGCTTGTTACTAAAAGTTGCAGGATAATAATTTTTCATCCATGCTGAGATACTTTTGAGAATAAAAAGAATTACCCTGGGACAGCAAGACTTAAGTGGCCTGTGCTTAGAGAGATGTATATTTACCCTACTAGTGAGTTTGAGACTGTTTGACTGTTTCCCAGTGGCATTCCATTGTAAGGGTTGCTTGCTGCGAGCCAGGCAGTATGGAAGGCACTTACTTTCAAAAAGAGCATCTCCTTCCATTCCTCAACAGCCTTGTGAGGTGAGTATCTGTTCCTGGGGCTCTTGGAGAGGAAACCAGGACCAAGCCTGAGAGATGAGGTCTTTCTGTTGCTTGCTTTTGTAGCTGCCAACATCTCAGTCACCCCAGTACCCAGACAGTGGGAGATGTAATCTAGCCTGTGATTGAATTAGGGAGCTGCTGTGTTTCTGCAAGCTGGAAAGGCATGGAACACTAATCTCATTTAAATCTCCAAGGAGTTCTAAAAGCTTTTAGAAGGTCCTTCAGAATCCAGGCAGTATGCCCAGTTTAGAAACCGAGACATGGGGATGTAGTAGTGCCCCCTTCAGCATCTCAGTAAGTCAGTATCAGCTGATGAGAAAAAGCTTCCAGAACTTTCTAGAGCTTTCCAGAACTTTGTACAATCAATGTCTTGTGTCTCAGCAATACAAAATTTTTTGACTGCCGAGGGCCTTCTTGGGATCCGTTGTTTTAAGCCTAAGGTAATAATTTTCTTCTGTTTGCAGGATGTGGGCTGTTGTGGCTTTACTGAAGCAATGTTCCACTTGTGGGCACTGTAGCTAGTGCATGGTTTCCAGGTACCATAGGAGAGCAGCTTGAGTAGGCCAGCCCTGCTGAACCTGGTGGGAATTAGTCACTTATTTTGGACAGATGATGGGCAGGTGGGCAGGAGGGGGAGTACCTGTGAGTGGCTGAGGTGGAGCCTTCTCACTGCTTCTCCTGGTTCCCTTGGAGCCTGAAGGGCTGATTAGCAGGGCTGCCAGCGGCCAGCTGCAGTGGATGCCTTTTCTGGGTCACAGCAGCTGCTGGGAGGGGACGTTCAGCTGCAGGGAGCCAGGTTCTAGGGGATGGATAGCCAACCTGGTTCCTGTTCACCCTCACAGCTTCAAGGAGACACATGATAACTAAGGGCCCCTTTTTTTTTTTTAATTTAAAGATTATAATCCAAGAAGCAGTTAAACATAACATGTTTGCGTTCAGAGCAAAGTTAAAAAAAAAACACAGAAAAGACCACATCAAAGGCTATGATTCAGAGTCAAAAGGCAAAGATCTTGGGTCTCCTTCAGGTCGATTGGAGCGTGTTTGACCATGACACTTGTTATCAGCCACCACAGCGCTGCTCCAACACTGAGGTGTAACTGGGCAAACTGAGGTCGAGGGGAAATGGAGACCTGCCTCGTTTTGTTTTCTGGGTGTCCTGAAGTGGTTGAAACTTTAGGAACAACTGCCATTAGTGACAGCAGGAGGCAAGACAGACAAGTCTTTGTGGAAGAGAAAGAAACAACTCTCTAGCAAGATCCCACTACATCTTCACATCTGTCCTGCATTTCTGCCTTCCCCCTAATTGAGAGCCACTCTGCTAATATGTAAGGCACAACCTTAATGTGTAGCTGTTGGCAAAATGCAGGTGCTCAGGTTTTTGGTTCTTTAGGGCCAGCTGTGAAAGAGACCAGCAGTATATGAATAGCAGCAATGGGCAAGGAAGAACCAAGTACCAGCAAAAGGCTGTGGCTGGACATCCACTCATCCTTATCTGTATGCGTCAGAAGATGACAGCTGGCTTATTTGGAAAGTTCAGGTCCACACACCCTGTCTCGTTAGATTCACTACGGATTTAGAATCTAGCCTACCTGAGGGCTCTATCACCACATAAGAAAGCTTTGTTTTTAAAAGCAAGCTTGTTGGCAGCCCAAATGGATTCCGTGTCCTTAGGGATGTCAGGACTCAAAGCTACCTGTGACTTGGCATCAGGTCCTCTCCTATGTTCATTCCATCCCTCTCCAGAGTCCCAAGTCCCAGGAATGGCTTCAAGGTTATCTGGGGGAATGGTTCTGCTGGGAGAGGAGGCAGATAGGATCACGTGGCTATGGGCCCTTTTTGGCACACTACGATCTACAGAACTTCAGTGGGATGTGCTTTCATATAAACCGCTAAGTGCTATAGGGATTTGGAGAGGATAGAAATGAGAGAGCCCCCCTTTTTTTTTAAGTCAGAGATTAGCTTGGAAAAGGGGAAGCAGAGTGTAGTGGAACCCGAGGAAGTCCAGCTGACCGAGGTCCAGAAGCATCATCTGCCCATCACACTACCCTCCCCCAGTCCATACCCTGAAAGGGAGTTGGCTGACTTGCAGTGTTCTCATCCTGTTTGGGCCCCTCTCCCTTGTGAAATAAGAACTTTCTGTCCATTCTTTCTTATAATCAAGGGGAAAAAAAGAAACCCCACAGAGTTGAGAAAAGGGAAATGTTTGCCCAAAAGAGGGGAAGCGAAAGCTGGTTGTTTTGTGCTGAGACCATGGGACCTGTAACCGGCTTGTTAACAGCACAGCTGCTGTTTTAACCATTCACATGTAGCTTGTCTGGTGTTCGTGATTTGTGTGGACATGGAGAGATGGAAAGCTGCCTGGTGCTCACTAAAATGAAATCCCAGTGCTCGCAGGGTTATCTGTGTGTCCGTCTCCTCTGGGAGGAGAAATTGGACGCAATAGCCTTTGGGCTCTCAACAGTCTTAGAACCCTCCAAGTTGAAGTCCATTTGGAGGTTAATTGAGGTTAAAACCTGAATTTTAAGTCAGACTCTTTTTTTTTTAATGTGGAGGTATCGTGGACAGGTTGGAGTGAACTGGAGTTCTCTGACACAGGCTAGAGGTGGAGGGAAAAAAGAAGAGAGGGAGGGAAGGCGGAGGGTGGTGGGTCAGACCTGGAAATCAGGTGTGCCCAGGTGAGCAGCCCTGCTACGTCAGGGGCATTTCTCCCACCCTCATTTCACTCAGACTCCCACCTGGAAAAACTAATGGCTGTGAGCCCCGTTTTTACAGGCGTGGGACTAAGGCTCAGTAAGGGTGATGCTCGTGGGTGTACAATTAGTGAGTGAAAGGGCCGAGATCTGAACCCAGGTCTCCTGACTCCATCCCAGTGCTCATCCTCGCTGCCGGCTACAGCAGCTGTTGCCCACTTGAACCCCAGCCCAGACGCTCCCATATTGTCATGGCCCTGTGCCTGGGGTGCTGGGGCTGAAAGGAAGAGCTTCCCCAGTGCTCAGTCCAGATGGGCTGGGAGTCAGTGGTTCATGCTGGGCCCCAGCCCTCCAAGCTCAGCTGTGTACTTCACGGGAGGGGGCCCTGGTTCTCCACTGAGGCAGGGTTATGAGCAGGGAGAATAAAGTTGACAGGAACTGTGGAGGAGGACCTGTGGAACCAAAGGAACAGCAGGGTGAGTGCATGAAAGACGCGTCTGCTGCAGTAGCGTGGGGCACCTGGCATGCCTCAGGACTTGGGGGGGTGATGGGGACGACCGCCATGCAGTTGTCAGTGGAGAAGTTGAGAACCATCTGGGAGGTGGGCGATGCCTGTGTTCTCTCCCACCACAGAAACCAAAGAAATCTTGTTTAAAAATTCGAGTTGCCGGGGAAGTGCTCCCATTCTCGCTTGCTTATGATTTAACATCTCAGCAGATGGCTGAGCCCCCCGGGGGCACCTGGGGACACTCTTATTTGACATTTAAGGAGCATTCCACGGGGACTGCCTCCTGCACTAGGTTCTCCTATCTTGGAAAAAATGTTAAGATGCCAAGTATGAGTCAGACGCATCAATAGAAAGAAAGAAAGCCAACTGCTTTGCTCCTCAGAGAGCTCCTTGCTTCTTCTTCCTTGTGAGGAAACAGCAAGACACTTACCTAACAGTTTGGAGGCTGTGTGGGTCCCTGACACAGGGTCATGTGAGTGACAGCCTCTCCATGAGTCACTGAAAAATAGGAAGGCTTACAGCAGAAAGTCACTAGAGAGGGAGCCTCACTGATGGCTGAGGAGATGACTGGAAATGCACTTGGGGGCTCATTAAAAACTGTTCTTTCATCAGTTTGGTGGCATGGGGTCTTTGGTAGCCCTAGCTATTCTTCCGAAAAGAACAAAGCTTCAAATATAATATACTCATTAAAAATTTAAAAAGGGAAGGATATGTAGTGAAAAGTAAGTCCCCCTGCTGCGGTTACGACTTTTGTGTGTTTTTCTTAACGTTTTACACATAGTCACAGGAATATACTTGTACATCCTTAATGGGCTCATACAATTACCATGACTCACCTGCAGCGTGCTTCTTTATTTTCACTTACTGTATATCTTGGGCATATTTCCTTTATCAGTACAATATGATTCACTTCAACTAGTTCACCTCTTAAATGGCTGCTTTGTATTCTGTTGTTCCACCATTTCCCATACTTAACAATGACTGTTCTACACTTGCTTGGTTTTTGGCCTTTTGCTAATACAGAGACTATTTAGTGAACATCCGTGTACCCGTATCATTGCATTTTGAAGCTGGTGGGATAAATTTCTAAATGTCAGATTGCTGAGTCAGAGGGCATGCAGATTGAAAGGTGGGAGAGGTGGCCAGGTGGGCCTCTTCATGGTGGTCCCTACCACTGGGTCGTGTCACGTGTCTGCTTCCCTGCATCTAACCCTCACTGAGAACTATCAGACTGGTCTGCCTCTGCCAGCCCGATTGAAGATAAATATCACCTTAATTTTATTTGTATCTCCCTGTGGTTGAGTCTCTTTTAATATCTGTTGGCCATTCATAGTTCTCTTTCTGTAAATTCACTGTGTCTGTCCTTTCGCCATTTTTCTACTCTGTTTCTATTCCGATTTTTTTTTTTTTAGCTGGGAGCTCAGCGGCAGCTCAGCTTGGGCCGGACTCGAACCGCTGTTGCTCAAACCCTTGAGCGAGCTCTTAACCAACTGAGCCACTCGGCCGGCCCTTATTCCGATTTTTAAGAGCCCTTTGCATATTGAGGAAACAAAGCTTTAAGTATATGTAAGCACTATTTTTTTGTCATCTTGTCACTCTGTTTTTCTAGAAGAGAGGCTTTATTGTCATGTAATCAAACATTTTCCCTTTAAGGTTTTTGTCACTCCAGTACTACATTTTTTTAAATTGCACTTATTTTCTTCATACAACTTCTGTTTTTCTGCAAGACTTTTGTTCCATGCATCAGTTTTTGTGTGTAAGGAATCAAGTGTAAAGATTCAGCCTTACTTTTTTTTCAAAATGCGTAATCAGTTGTGCAAGCACCATTTACTGAGATATACCATTTCCTCACTCGTCTCTACCACACACGCTCAATTTCAACACAGGATATGCTTCTGAATGGTGTGTCTATTTTGTCGATCAGACTGGTCCTGGGCCAGCACCTCCCGGGGGTTTAGAATACATTTACTACCATGATGACAGCCAGGCCTCCACCCGTGCTCTTTTCCACAGCAGTCTTGCTATCCTTCCACATGTATTCCAGATGAATTGTTGCTGAAGCAACAATTAAGTTTAAATAGTCCCTCAAATGTAGTTCAGTGTGTGGGAGGCAGCATGTTAAGTGCTGTCACCTCAGTCATGTCATCTTCATGTAACCCTCGCCAACGACCTGTGATGTGCGAGGAGGCAGGGCCTTTCGCAGAGCCTGCTGTGTAAGCCCCTGAGGTCAGAGACAGGAAATCCCCCCAACACGCGCACACACACTCACAGTCCCTGCTGTATGGATGTCTCACAAGGCCCCGCAGTGGGATGGCACCAGGACACATTTCTTGTTTTCATAGAGCTGCTGGTCTAAGAGCATGATTCAGAGGCTGAGCTGGAAATTGCTGGTCTCCTGACTTACGAGCCAGTCTAAGATCTAAGGGCCGTGGTTGTGATGTCATGGTTTCCCTCTCCGGAAGCCCCATCTCTGGAACTGGAAAGTGGAGCCCTTGGCTGACTGGAAACACCAGAGAAAATCCCAGAAGACTTGTGCCACTGGCCAAACCAGCTCTTCCTCCCTGGCTCTCCTGAGGCTGGCACATGCTGGGCTTAGCTTGGCTTGTGTTTTGCTTGTTTTGTTTCCAATATGGCTTACGAAATTTATTTTCTCATGCATTTTTCTTATCCCACGGGTCCTCCACACAGGACGTAATCACACGGACAGACTGTTTATTCTCTCAGAGTACTAACTTGGAAAAAGTCTCCAACTTTGTTTTACAAATCCATGCAGTGGCAGTTTGGCAATAGCAGAGAGGGCACTGGACTCGGTTTTAGCCTGAACATGTAGGTGTATTCATTCGTGGAAGACAGACTCGTTAATATTGCCCATTGGGCCCTGGGGTTTTGACAGATAGCAAGTCAGCCCTGGCCCAGGCCTCACAGCTCACAAGATAGTTGGGATCACAAACCATCCAGTGAACAGCACCGTTTCAAACTGTGAACTTAGCCCTAGCTCTGAGTGACAGCCCTGCAGACCCAAGCAGCACCATTTACCAGCCCTCAGCTGCACACAGGACTCAGCGCAGGCAACATGGCCCCTGTGCTTTTCTCCTGGCTCCCAGACACCTGGAGGAGAAACACACATGGTCTGTCTTAGCCCGTTCCGCTTGCTCCAACAGAATTCCACAGACTAGGTGGTTTCTAAACAGATGTATTTATCATAATCTGGAGGCTGGAAGTCTGAGATCAGGGTGCCAGCACAGCCAAATAAGGGCCCACTCCAGGTCGCAGACTTTGCACGGTGTCCTCACATGGAGGAAGGGGCAAGGGAGCGCTCTGGGGTCTCTTTTGTAAGGGCACGAAGCCCGTTTGTGAGGGCTCCACCCTCATGACCTAATCACCTCCCAGAGGCCCACCTCCTAATAACATGCACTGGGAGTTAGGATTTCTACATAAATCATGTGTGGTGGGGGTGCAAACAGTCCATAGCATAGCCCTGTGTGCTACAGACACAGGTTGGGACTTTGAGATGAGGCCCAGGAGCCCATGGGCACTATAGGTCCTTGAGGGTTCTCTGCTGCTCCAGCCAGGCTTGACAGAAGAGGACAGTGAGGAACAGAAGGGGACGCATGGCAGCCAGGTTGAGAACAGGGGTCTTTTGACCACGGGGTTGTATCTGGCCCCGGAGCCATGCTGCCTGAAATGGCACCCCTGTTGTGTGTGTAGCATTTGAACTGAGGAAAGGAGGAGCAGCTTGATGTCTGTGTCCTTTTTCTTCCTAGGTAAATCTAGGACCCAGCTTTCAAAATGTGGCAGCTCTTAGCCACCCTCAGCTGCCTGGTGGTGCTGACCAGTGCCCGGAACAGGCCGAATTTCCCGCCCCTGTCGGATGAGCTGGTCAACTACGTTAACAAACAGAATACTACATGGAAGGTGAGTTATGGGGGCAGCTCCCTACACGTGTCACTTCCAAGGGTCAATCTGTGCACCCTGACTACCAATAGGTGGCTGCAGCTTGGCCCACAGGACAGTCTGTCCTGGACAGTTGAAAACCTGATTGAGTCATGGCTGTGCGGAACCATGCCCACCTCCTCCTTTACGTGTGTGTGTGTGTGTGTGTGTGTGTGTGTGTGTGTCTGTGTGTGTGTTGCGTGTATGTGAGCATGCATGGAGGTGCATGGGGAATTAAGCAAGCTTTGAAAGTGTTTTTGCAACTGGATATCCTGTGAGTCCCACCCTGGTAGGCATTAAGGCTCATCAGTATTAGCAGCTCCTTGACTCTGCCCAGCCCTGAGGCCTGGGACTGCAGGAACCAGGAAATGAGGAATTGGCCATATTCACGGCTGGGAGGGGCAGGTTGTCTCTCTTGACATCCGCAAATGGTAGCAGATCAGAGGAGACATGCACTGGTCTGAGAGCTGCACGCTGCCCACGAATGAGGTCCCTCTGGGTTGGTGCCGGCCGGATCTGCAGGGTGCCTGTCTTAGTCTGTTCAGGCTGCTATCACAAAATATCATACATTGGGTAGCTTATAAACAGAAATGTATACACAGTTCTGGAGGCTGGACGTATAGGATCAAAGTGCCAGCACAGCCGGGTTCTAGTGAAGCTCTGCTTCCAGGTTGCAGATGGCCCACTTCTCTGTGTGTCTTCATGTGGCAGGAGGGGCCAGGGAGCTCTCTGGGGTCTCCTTTATAAGGGCACTGATCCCACTGATGAAGACTCCACCCTCATGACCTAAGCACCTCGCAGAGACCCACCTCCAGATACCATCACATTCGGGTTAGATTTCAACATGAATTTGGGAAACACAAACATTAGGTCTGTAGCTTGCTCTGCTGAGTTGGAAGGGACCCCTGGCCTTGTCAGGCCTTGAATGTGGGCAGCATGCACACTCGCATCCACCCTATCCCTTGAAAACACCCCCTCTGTTGGTGGGTGACTGCCGTGGTTGGGTTCTCTTCCAGGCTGGACACAACTTCTACAATGTCGACCTGAGCTATGTGAAGAGGCTGTGTGGCACCATGCTCGGCGGGCCCAAGCTGCCCCAGAAGTGAGTGTCCACTCGCTGGGGCGTGAGCAGCAGGTGTTTGTGTGGGACAGTGGGAAGGAGGGAAGGAAGAAGGCCTCCCTTGCGTCCACAGAGCTGCACGGACTCTACATAAGATGCAGGGCTCAGCCCCAAATGCCACTGTTTCCTACTGTGCTTCTCCAGGTGCCTTAGAGCCCCAGCAGGAAAGGCCTCAGGTCTGGGTCTGCACAGTCTGGTTGGGCGCAATCTTGTGCCTCACTCTTTTTCTAGGGGACGGTCTGCAGTCAGCTGGCCTTTGCAGGGACGCGGTGGGGTGGGCAGCGTGGGTGGTAACATGTAAGCTGGTAATGGAGACTTTCCTTTATCCAGAGTTTGGCTTGCTGACGACATAGTTCTGCCTGAAAGCTTCGATGCCCGGGAACAGTGGCCAAACTGCCCGACCATCAAGGAGATCAGAGACCAGGGTTCCTGTGGCTCCTGCTGGGTGAGGCCCTGCTGGCTGGGAAGGGCTGGAGCGAAGGGGGAGTGGGGGGAGCGGGGGCTGGGAGCGACCAGGAGAGTTGGGGTCGGACCAACTGTGACTAGGCGCGTAACATAAACTTCCTGAGTCTCTGTTTCCACTAGTATAAACATAATAAATATCCCTATGGCCGTGAGTTATTGCAAGGACTAGGCAAAAGAATAAATGTGAAAAGCACCTTGTACAGGGCACGCCCCGTGTGTGGGTTCTTGTGTGACGTGCTTTTATTTCTCTGTTTGACACTCTGTCCCGAATCATTGGCCAATACCACTGGCTTTGACGTCTACTCTGCTTCACAGAGACACAGCCATTCTGTATCAACGAGCTATCTTAATTTTGTTTGTTTTTTAACTGTGGTAAAATATACAGTAATACCTTGGTTTGCGAGCATAATTTGTTTTGGAAACAAACTACTCATATTGTAAGACATCGCTCGTTTACCACGTTAAAATTTATTAGAAATGTTTGCTCATCTTGCGGAACACTCGCAAACCATGTTACTCGCAATGCAAGGTTTTACCATACATACTCTAAAGTTAACCTTTTTTTTTTTTTTTTCTGCTTGCAACTTCATTAACTGGTGTAAATTAGATCAAGTGGTTCTTGTCTCATGTTTCAATCAAGACAATAATAATATTGTATCAAAAAAGGAGGAACATCTGTGATCTTTGAGCAATAGGTATGGAAAAAAGAGCATTACAGACTAGCAAAATGCTTTTTTACCTTCTATTTCCCAGGGCTATTCTGAAATAGGCTCTGCCCTGTTAGATTAAGAAGAAACTAATCCATGAAACCCTTTATAGTTCTTATGGCTTTAAAGTTAACCATCTTAATCATTTTTAAGTGTACGGTTCAGGGGCATTAAGTACACTCATTATTGTGCAGCCATCACCACCATCGATCCAAAGACCTTTGTCATCTTGCAAAACTAAAACTCTGTCCCCATTAAACACTAGCTCCCCATCCTCCCTCCCACCAGCCCCCCACAACCACCCATCTGCTTTCTGTCTTTATGACTTTGACTAATCTGGGTACCTCATAGAAGTGAAATCAGAGTATTGGTCCTTTGCGTGAGCTGTTTTTATGTTAAACCTCAAAACCACATGTTGTAGAAATAAACTCAGTGCCCAAGTAGAGGTTCGGGGAGGATGGGCCTCTTGCTTTGAAGCTCAGCTTAAGTGCCAGGACCCTCACTTGAGACGTTGGGAGAGAGTAGCCACCAAGAAGGTCAGAGGTGCCCACTGTGGTCCTCCAAGATGGTGGCTGGAGGGCTCCACAGTCCAGGAGTGGGGCTTACCTGAGTGGGCCGTGTTCCTACAGGCATTCGGAGCTGTGGAAGCCATTTCTGACCGGATCTGCATTCTTACCAATGGGCATGTCAACGTGGAGGTGTCTGCCGAGGACCTGCTTACCTGCTGTGGCATCCAGTGTGGGGAAGGGTGAGTCTTAGGCAGCACCTCCCAGCTCAGGAACCCAGGCCCTTGGGAATGGCCTCCTTAGGTGGACAGTGACTGAGGGTTCCCTGGGAGTGGTACTCCTTCAGGACGGATAGTGGTCCTTTGCCAAAATAATGTGGGGACCTGGGGCGTCTGAAAGCAGGCCCTGGCATGACTGCTGCTTTCTGGGAGGTTTCTAAAACCAGGCTAGCCTCATAGGGCTGGCTGTGGGTGGTAGGGTCTGGGCAAGACAGATGGTCTCAGGATCTGTGGTTAAATTTCAGATCTCAGGTTTGGTTTTTGTCACCCTTATTCCATTTTCTTGCTCAACAAAATGTAATAGCTTCAGGGCCTGTTTCCTTATCTGTAATTAAGGATAATGGGCCCCCATATTAGTCACAGGGCACTAAACCCCTGTCTGCCTGGGGTATTGCTATCTGCCAACTCTGGCCTTGGTCCTGCAACAGTGGTTCTCAGCCATGGCTGCAGATTAGAAAAAGTGTACTGAGGCCTTACCCCTCACCAATTAAGTCACTGGCGCTGGTGTTTTTTGTAAGCGTCCCAGGGAATTCTATGTGTTGCCTGATTGCGAATACCTATTCTAGAAAGCGCATGACCTGGTTTGATATAGACACGACTGTGAGCATCCTTCTGTCTTCTTGAGGATCTTGGTGGGTGGGCTGGGGAGCTTGGGTGATTCGCTGGAAGAAGGGACTATTCAGGAAAGGATGAATTGGGAGGTCTGTTGGGATCTAGGAGACCTGTTGGGCGAGTTGCTGAAGGCAGTGGTGGAGCCACCAGGCAGTGGGCTAGGAGCAGCTAGCACCTCTCATGACTGTTCTAATGAATGGCTCTTTTCTTAGCTGTAATGGGGGCTTTCCCTCTGGAGCTTGGAACTTCTGGACAAAACAAGGCTTGGTTTCCGGTGGCCTCTATGACTCCCATGTAGGTGAGTGTCTGCCTTCAGCCCGTCTGGCCAGATGAATTTTATAAGCAATGAATAATAATGATCTCATTATCCATTATAAAGTGAAGGTTGAGGGTTGAGGGCTAGAGTGCTGGGCTGAAAAATAGGGTAGAAAGACAAGCCAGTCCTCTCGATGGCAGAATTAGCAACAGGTGGAAGAAATCTCAGGCTGCAGACTTGAGGGTAACGACTGTTTGCGTTAGTCATCATCCCAATTCTTTCTGCCTTCGAGGGGCCTCCGTAGCGGGTGTTGGCTGACACCCTTCTTTCTACTTGCTCCGCACTCCCCGCCCCCCCAACAGGTTGCAGACCCTACTCCATCCCTCCCTGTGAGCACCACGTGAATGGCTCCCGGCCCCCATGCTCAGGGGAGCAGGGGGACACCCCCAAGTGCAGCAGGATCTGTGAGCCTGGCTATAGCCCATCCTACAAAGAAGACAAACACTTCGGTAAGCACTCCAGACTAGAGACCTGCGAACAGCCTTCTCAAGCCAAAGAGAGAGGCTAGGGCAACTGAATCTTAGAGTCAGAACCCAGGATGGAGAGGGAAGGGCATTAATGCCGTCTTCATGCTGAATTCGGCCTCAGGAATGTTGTCTTACAGTCACAGACCCGTCGAGTTTAAGGGACCAAACCCCTGGTTTTACAGAGGGGTGAACGGGCCTAGTCTCCTGGGTCCCACTCTGCCCACTGCCCCCCCTACCTCAGGGCCTCGCTCTCCTGCTTCTCAGCTCCCAGATCCAGTGCAATCACTGCTCCCCGGGAGCCTCCCCCGACCCCCACCCCCACCGCCCTCCTGGGTTGGGCAGGTCCCCTAGATGCTCAGTGTTCCATGGTGGCTCCCGTAAGTCAGTGAACAACTGGCTGATGGAGCTGTGGTAGGTGAGCCTCACCCACTGGGCTGGTTCATTTGCAGGATGCAGTTCCTACAGTGTCCCCAGCAGCGAGAAGGAGATCATGGCGGAAATCTACAAAAATGGCCCTGTGGAAGCGGCCTTCTCCGTGTACTCGGACTTCCTGCTCTACAAGTCTGGTGTGTATTGATCCCTGATGGCAGAGGGTGGAGCGGGGACAGGGTGTCCGTGGAAAGGCGGTGTCAGGCCTCCCCTGGCCCAGCTCTGCAGGCCCCTCAGCAGCCGGCCTCTGACACCCATCATCACTGCTCTCAGCAGCTGCCCCTGCTCTGCTCTCCTGCACCCGTCTGCCTCTTGCACGCGTGCCATTCCACGTCTCCTCTCCAGAGTGTTTCCGTGTGGCCAGTTCCTACTCATCCCTTAATAGCCAGCTCAGATATCTCCTCAGGGATGCCTTTCCTCACCTCCCTGGCTCCCGCCTGTCTGCTTCCATTGCTTTGTCAGCATATTCATCAGTAACTGTGCGTTTTATGTGTCTGGACTAAGTGACTTTCTGTATTCATCTATGTCTTGGCAAAGTCCTAGCATCTTGCCTGCCATCCAGTGGATGAGGAAATGGAGTACCTGCTGTGTGTGACACTGGGGGGATTCAAACTGGGGGACTGGATGGTCCCCGGCCTAAGAGCTATCTTAGAAACCCCCCGGTCGAGATGAACAGTCTGTGCTGACTGCTTGTGTCTTGTTTACATGCTGCTAGATTGAAAACTCCAAAGCTCTCCATTCTTCTAAACCAAGGATTAGACAAAGGAAGATGATTCTGGCAAGAAAAAAACATGTTATAAAGCTGGCAGTTCTTAACCCAGTCCCCACCCACATTATAAAAGGATGTATTTCAAGTTTGACAAAGTGACTCACCAATGAGGGGATAGCCTGATTGGCCAGCCCTCTGAGCACTTTAGCCAGTATTTTTCTCCACTGATCAACATGGTCTGCCACCAACTCAGCCTCTCCTGCGTCACCTCTCCAAGGTGACCAACCCCAGAGCAGCAATTTAAAACTCTTTCACCCACAGAATCCTTTTGACAAATCCTTACATGGAGTTCCCAATATGTAAAACAAATAATTGATATTTTAACATTAATTTCTTTATTTTTTTTAAAGATTTTTATTGGGGAATTCGGGGATGTGAACAGCACTGGGGAATGGGGGGAAGGGGAACAGACAAGTTGCTGTCATTTTTTTTGTTCTTCAGTCTAGTTGTGGAGGATGTTGCTTCACTGGCCCAAGTTGGCACCATCATTGCGCTCTTCCCGGGTGAGGCAGATCAGTCGCCGGCTTCTGGACGGCCACTGACAGTGGCTGCTGGCTGCTCACGTTGGCTGCTGGCTACACACAGTAGCCCATGGCAACCCACTGCAGCAGGGGCTGCAGCTTATGCCGTCGCCAGTGACTCACGGCAGCCCAGCTCCAGGTTGAGCTGTTGTTCAGCATCTTAGCTGTAGAGGGCAGTGTCACTGGCCCTCATATGTGGGATCCGAACCGGGGCCCTCTGGCATCCCAAGCCAGCTCTTAATCAATGCGCCACTCGGCCAGCCCTAACTTTATTTCTTAAATGAGAATTTTTAACTTTGGTTTTAAAGGAAACCAACAAGCATCTTTTGTTGGGCTCCTTTTTAATGTTTACTCAAATATTCGAGTGTATTAGGCTTTCAAATAATCCCTGAGTATTGTGGGAACCCTTGGAGCCTTGCGATGGAACAGTAGGGTTCTATAGAACCCTGTTTGAAAACGGGTTTCATCCTTTCCTTGTGGCAGGCCTGTTGGACCCTCTGGACCTCGGTTGTCCTGAATGGGGGTAGCCAGCTGAGTTGGAAGGATGCTGTGAGATGGGGCAGTGGCACGGTCTCAGCCTGAACAGGTTTTGCCTTTCTCAGGAGTGTACCAACACGTCACTGGAGAAATGATGGGAGGCCATGCAGTCCGCATCCTGGGCTGGGGAGAGGAGGACGGCACCCCCTACTGGCTGGTTGGCAACTCCTGGAACACTGACTGGGGCGACAACGGTGAGTGGCTCCCTTCCTGCTAACAAGGTGTTATGAACCAGAACGTAATTGTTATCTTGTCCTCTGCTCTACCTGCTGCACAGCTGCAAACCCTAGGCCTTGGGCTTACCTGTGACCTTCTAGGTGTCCAGGTGCTAGTGAGCTGGGGTTTTCTTCTGCCACGAGGGCAGCCTCTGATCCCGAGAGGGTAGAGGGGACCAGGACCCAGCTTCACATCGTTTGTGCCTGCCAGTTAGCTCCCCCTTGTACCAGGTGCAGTGATGGGGGACATGGGGTTGAATGGCAGTGGCATCCAGAGGCCTCACGCTGGGCTGCTGGGCAAACAGGACAAGCTGACAGCACCTTGGTGCTGGTTTGGTGTGTTTGGAGGCTGCTTAGTGATCTGCTCCCGGGCTTCAGGGATGAGTCTGAATACATTGGCAAGGGCCAAAACCCAAGGCACATTTTAAGGCATCTCACTTTTGCTTTCCAGGCTTCTTTAAAATCCTCAGAGGAGAGGATCACTGTGGAATTGAATCGGAAATCGTGGCTGGACTCCCATGCACTGAGCAGTACTGGAAAAGGATCTAATCTGCTGTGGGCCAGTCCAACCAGCCCTGGGGCAGTTTTTCCCTAAATAGAGCCAGTAGGGCTGGGGATGAGATGAGGGATGGGAATGTCTTTTATTTTTTGAGTTCAAATAGGATACAAGAGGTTTTAGACAGGGCCTGAAGGACTGGATTGGGCCAAACCTCGTGTCTGCCATGAGAGCTGTCTTCCAAGGAGACACATCCAAGGCCTGGCTACCTCCCAGCCTGTTCAGTGGACTGCTGTCACAATGCACATGAACCAGGGAGGCCACTGCTGCAAGCAGAGCAAGTCCTGCCCCCGTAGACTAGTGCTGCTCCGGCTGTTGCTACAACTATCTCCACGTCTTTCCCCATCCATGCGTCACCAGGGAGCATAACACACCTAGAGCGTTTGTAGGTTTTCCAAAGGGATGGAAGGCACAGTTCCTGACAAAACAGCTTCCCACCCGCCGGCAATACCTCTAAGTAGCTTTCTAGATTTGGAAATAGGTTGAGAAGACAGTTGGGCAGTCCTTTGGAGAAAGCTATTCTCCCAGGACATCTGCATCTGATGAGCTTTGCAGTGTTGCTAATCTCCTCTGGTCTAATCCTTGGCATGATTCTTTTTTAATAGAAGTTTTATTTTTTCTGCACCTCCGCTGATCACGTGAACAAGAGTCTAATAGTTGGAAGAGCTGTACTAGTTTTACAGACTGTCTCCTGAACACAGAACTGGGTGGTTGTGACTTGACCAACCTACCGACTTGTACTACCACTAGTTTGGGAGAAACCAGATCTGTTTAAAAATCACGCTTCACCCTGTTAATTTAACAAGGAAAGGAATGACTGTGCCAATAAAAGATTTCTCCTTCCATGTAAAGCCTGTGTTCTGGTGGTTTCTCAAAGATCATTTGTCACTGTAGACTTGCAGCTGCTGTCTGTCCCTGTCCTCCAGAAAGAGCCATGTTCCCGTGGATCTGGGTGCTCTTGAAACTCTAACCAGAGCTATCTTGCCTCAGTTGTGTGGAACATAATAAAATGCCTAATTTTAGCTTCTCACTGTCCCCCACCCCGCTATACTTTCAAACCATGGCTTCTATCCCTTCTTAGTTCCCTGTCATTCTCATTAACTCTTCTCTGTAAATGCAGCCCCGAAACGAGCCCCAAGCCTTGATGAGCTCTGCGCCCACTTAAAGAGCCAAGAACATAATTGTACTCGATTTTTTTTGTACCAATGACAAACCAGCAGTAACCTGTCAGGAGTCACACAGGCATGGTGTATCGGTGAGACCATGACGCAGGTGTCCTGCTGGCGGACCAGCCTCTCCCGGGTAGCCTCCAGTGTTGGAATGGGTGGGTGGAGGCAGCCTGTGTGTGGTATTCTGAGATCTCCCTAGGACTCCAGTTTATATCGCTAGTGCAGAACTATTCCTTCAGGTAATCCTAGTTAAGACTCAAGCAATGAGGAACTCCAGGCTTTTGAGGGGACAGAGGAAACCAGAACGAGCACGGTACCCACCACACTGGCCTGTCAGTACCTCAGTTTTTCCCCCTTTCCCAGCTGAGACTTGGACTAGCTCTTCCCAGTATTCGAAGTTTGACTTCCAATGGGACTCGGAAGAATCAGAAGCTACCTCAAGTAAGCTCTTAAACATCTGGTAAACACTGTGGGAAAAATTTGTGAAACTCATCATAGCATTTGTGTCATGTTTAACAAGGGTTACCACAGCCACCAATTCATAATGACTTTATTCTTAAAATTTCAGTTAGAATACATTTATAAACCTCAATGAAATTGACATTCGACCCACTCCCCAACTGAGTTGAATAATTCCATTTCCACACTGCTTTCCCCATGTCCACCGGGTCCCTATCGGCAGCTCCATCCTCACCCCGGGAGCCAGCCGAGATGTGCTAAAATGAGGTAACAAAATGAATTGTGAGGCATGTTCGCACTGGGCTTCAGGAGTCTGTTAGAAACCAAAACAATTTTATGATTGATATTGGGATCAATATTAGTCTTTTAACCTCAAATTACCCCACTGATCATTACCTCATCACCTCAGCTATTCTGCGGAAAACTTAAAATACTCCACTGTAAATAGGAATCAAGTAGACTATGCCAGGGATGCTGTACATTTGATTAATAACATTAAATTATGGGGTTGCCAAATTCAGCCAAATAAAAATATAGAATGCCCAATTTGATTTGAATTTCAGATAAATATGTCCCATGCAATATTTGGGACATAATTATACTAAAATAATAGTTTATCTGAAGTCCCAAGTTTAAGTGGGTTTTAGCCTGCCATCTTACCTGGCAATTTTAGTAGAGAAGCATTTCAAAGGTAAACAACCATCCAAAGAACTTAGGAGTGGGCATGAGACCTTTGCACAAGTCAGTAATAGTAAAAATTCCATAGCTTTGTGGCTGGGAGGGACCTAAGAGGTCACCTAAATCACACAAGCTCAGCAAGTCCCACAGGTCATAACTGAGCCAGAAGAGAAGCTTCCAGTATGTCCATCTCGGACCAAGGTGTGAACTTCAGCAGAACTAAGATTTCAACGCACAAATTTTTAACAACCTGCCTTAGAATCTCAAACCAAGTTTTGATGCTCAAACTACTTACTGAGTCTGGCTCAAATCTGTACATGGCAAGTCACTTTACTTGTCCAGGACCGAGGTTCCAACAAACCAATGAACCGAACGAAGCCTCTATGGACCAAAACCAAGCCAACTGTGTCAGATGGCGGCAGCGGTCACAGGAGGAAAATCAGTGTGGGTATGTGTATAACGATGCAAAGCCAACAATGCTGCAAAAACATCAAATCCAAGAGATTGCTGTACATAGGGGACTGCAGCAAAAGAGTAGACTGTATACGATACACACTGAGTACTAAAGGGCTTCTAGAAAGCACTTGAATGCCCTACGTCAATGATTCTTAGCCCAAGGGGCTTTTTCAGAGGCATGTCCCCCTCGCCTAAGCTGAGACCTCAGTGCCTCACTGGAGGTGAGAGTACGTCACAAACCTCTGCTGTACATGGTAGGGAGGCAGGCCAACTATGGCGCTAGGAGAATTAAGCTGAGTACCACTTGGCTTTCCAGCCCATCACCTGACAATAGCTTTCCTTTTTCTTGAGACTTCAGTGTATAAACTGGTAATTTAAAAACAAAAAACACTGGCTCAGTTGGTTAAGAGCTCGCTCAAGAGTGCGAGCTCTGAGCAACAGTGGTTCAATGCCCGGCCCGAATCTTGTAGGATTAAAGCAGGAGGGGAAGAAAAGGAGGGGGAAGCTGATATCATTCCTTGAAAAAACGGTCAGTCCATTTCATGGTGAGCTTCGGCTTCCAGACCAATTCCAAATCAGTGCTCCCCAGTCTGAACGTAGTCCTCTGTGACCTGGGCCAGTGTGCTCAGACACTGCCAGCTCAGGGCAGCCAAGAGCATGACAAATGACAGGTAGATGGGGGAGTAGTGGCTTCGGGAGATCAGCTGACAGCTGGGGAAATTCTGTGTCCTGATCGTGGAGATGATCTGCCTTGTTTTACTAGAAGATGAGTCTGAGTTGGGGATTCTATGATAAATCTGTTAAAGAAAAGAAAAAATAGTAAGTGCTATTTCTCGAGTCCTGGGAACTTATAAACATCTTCTGTGTCGACTGCTGACAACAACCCTAACAGCTAGGGATTTCACAACCCTTTCAGCAATGAAGAAACTGAGAACATGAAAGTATTATAACCCCACGTCCCTCCACTAAGCAGGCAGGACGTCGGATCCAGGCCTGTGGAATCCCAACGACCGTCCTACAGAGCAAACAGGAGGCCTGAGTGCATGTGGCACAGGGAGCTGATGGTCCTCACTGATCTGTCCCCACACCTGCCAGAGCCAGGCACACAGCAGGCGCCTGGTCATGTCTGCAGTTTTTAGGCTGAAGCAGAGTAACATGGAGAAGGGGAAATAATACTGGAAACACTGGCAGACACCGCTTAGGAAAACAACACTGAATCTGCAGTACAGGTCACAGGCTGGACGGAAACAGGCAAGAGCAGAAGCAGGGCCCCTGAGGGTCACCCTAGAGTCCTCCCTGCACCTCCACGCCTCCTAGCCCCTCCGCAAACCTCCGAAATATTTGCTGAACTCCGTGTTCTACGTGCCTCCAATTGCTGCCCCTGGGTAGGCCCTCAATGCCTCTCACTTGAGCTGTGCCAGCCTCCAAACTGCTCCTGCCTCTGTGCTGGACTCCTAAAACCCACTTCTCCACACTGTCACCAGAGATCTAAACCCTCCATTTGACAACCTCGGTGACCCGCTATCAACAGCTGACACGGTCTGAGCTCCTAGCATGGAGCACAAGGTCACCGTGACCTGGGCCCACTGTACCCTCCCCCCAACACTCTACTAACAACTGCCTGTGCTATTTTGCGTGTGCTATTGCATGCTCTGTTCCTTCCTTTGCTTACACCATTCCCTCCGCTGGAACGCTCTTCCCACGTTCCTTCACCTGGTTAACTCTTACCTATCGCCCAAGTCTCAACCTAGGTATTATGTCTTGTAGAAAACCTACCTGAACACTTGGGTTGGGCCAAGTGCCACCCTCCTGCACATACCTCTACCTTATCTCTTGCATTGAAATCATCTACTGTATTTGTCTCCCTAACTAGACTGCAAGCTCAAAGGCACCTTGTGTTAGTCATGTTACCTCCAGCCTAGCACCGTGCCTGGCACACAGCAGACCCTCCATAAATGTTTACGGACAAACCAGTTAGGTGGGAAGTGACAATGCTCTGAGCCAAGATGGAGGCAAAATGGATGAAGGGCAGGCATTATAAAAATAATTGTTTTTCAAGATTTCCATTACATAATGGATATTTTTTTCCATAAACATGTATTCTTACCACCTTCCTTCCTCCCCCCAAAAAAGCATAGCTGCAATTTCATATAGCACAGAAAGAATATGCCTACAGGAATACATTAATGATATCTAATACCTAATAATTATGCTACAAAGGACAACTATACAGAGAAAACAGAGATGGGGCTGAAACTACAATTTCTTTAAAAAACTTTTAGATGATGGAATCATACTTGTAAAAACAAGCAATACAAGACTAAAATTAAAAGTCAAAGCTCCCTTCCACTACCCCTCCTCAGACACAGGCTGGTGTAGTTACTTTTACACCAACTCTCACTATGCCCTTACAAGTCTATGTATAAAAATGTATAAAATGTCAGGTATGTTCCCATAATCCTGACACAATACTTTAAGCAAAATAACTGGTGCCCTAAATCAGAGACCAGCCAACCTTTCCTTTTTTTCCTTAAAGGACCAAAAAATATCTTCTGTTTAGTGGGTCGCCCTCCGCTGCAGCTACTCCCCGCTGCCTGCCACTGTGGTGCAAAAGCAGCCAGACACTGTGCAAATGAACGGGTGTGGCTGCGTTCTCATAAAAAGTTACTGACAAAAACAAGGGGTCAGCCAGCGTGGCTGGCCCACCCCTGCCCTAAATCCAACTGTGAATCACAACTAGCATTTAATTCCAATAGCTAAGGAAAACACCAAAAAATTCCGAAATTTTAATACAGAACTGCCTACAGCATTTTTTAAAGTGGTTTTCCAAAATTAATGACCAGAATAAAACTGCAAAACTGAAATATTCCCTGAACTACATACGTACTACATAAAATGTTTCTAATCCACATAAAATGAAGAAATAGTGCCTCAAATGGCATTACAGTCGTCCCTCAGCATCCGCGGGGGGTTGGCTCCAGCACTCAAGTCCCTTATATAAAATGGCACACTATTTGCACATAACCCATGCACATCCTCCCTCCTATACACTTTAAATCTTTTCTAGGATACTTATATCTAATATAATGTAAATGCTATGTAAATAGTTGTTATACTGTATTGTTTAGGGAATAATGACAAGAAAGAAAAGTCTGCACATCTTTAGTACAGACACATACATCGTAGGCCTAACTACACAGTACACGTCAGCAATAAAATAACTCTTTCCCCCCCAATATTTTTAACCTGTGGTTCGTTAAATCTGCAGCTGTGGAATCTGAGGATATAGCGGGCTGACTGTATTCACTTTCAAAAGGTAATTCAACCCCTTAGCATCGTGGAAAACAGCAGAGGTGCTGAAGTTAGCGAGACCTGGGTCCAAATTATGGCTGTAGCCATAGAGTTAGGGCCTCAGTTTCCTAGATATTAAGGGTACCCACCTATTTGGTTGATATGCAGGCACATGAAAAGCCCTGAACAAATGCTACCTGTTTGGTGAACCGAATTGTCCCGCGTCTCATCGGCAGCAATTGTTTGCTCAATGGCTGAACACTTTCACCCAGTCACTACAAGAATTTTAGGAATTTAAAAAATTGTGTTCTTCTCTAATACCTTCTATAGTAGTATGTAGTTCAGGGAATATTTTAGTTTTGCAGTTTTATTCTGGTCACTAATTTTAGAAAACCATTTTTAAAAATGCTGTAAGCAGTTCTGATACTATATTAAAATTCCGAATTTTTTTTGGTGTTTTCCTTAGCTATGGGAGCTAAATCCTAGTTGTGATGATTCGCAGTTGGATTTAGGGCAGGGGTGGGCCAACCTGGTATAAATGCTGAGGTCCAAAACTTGTCAGATACAAAACAAGGAGGAAATATAAGGAGAATGTGCAATATGCAATAAAAATCAGAGGGAATAATTGTTTTATAGAATTCTGTTTAGATGAACCACTGTTTCAAATCACATCCCTGTAAAGGCATAACCAGGGAACTGGAAGGATGCAGAAAAATATTAACTGTGGTGATCTCTGGAGAGAGAGAGGAGCGAAAAGGGTCTTTTCATGTTTTCATGTATTTCTGTAGTATTTCAATCTTAAAAAAGAACATATCTAAGGACAGTGAGGCCTCCATTCCCCAGATGGCAGTAGCCGTCCCCCTCCTCAGTTGTGACAATCAACAATGTCTCCAGACATTGCCAAATGTCCCCTGGGGGTAGAGGGGAAATAAAATCACCTCCATTTGAGGGCCATGCCTATCGAATAGAGGGCTCTAGCCTCTAAAAAAAGGTTCTTTTGAACTTAGTCATACTTTATTAGAGATTTGACTTAAACAAGCATGTTGTGTTTTATAAGATGGTTTTAGCATTTAAAATGGGATTTGCATTAGAAAATTTAGTAATAATTGCAACTTGGTTTTCCTTTGCCAAAATTCCCTATTATGGTTTCTCAATTGAGGCCCATGATATAATGGAAAGTACTGGACTGGGATCCAGGAACCACTCAGTCAGACAACGTATTAGCACAGAACCTCAGCCTGACACTCCTTACCTGTAAACAAGAAGCTTGGTTGGCCTCTAACATCATCTCCTAGCACAAAAAATATGATTCCACTTAGGATCTCCATCCTAAAGCCTTGCTTCATTGATCTCCTGTCGCCAGGATCCTGTGCCATTCGGGACAATCAGCTCCGTGTGTGCACCCTTTTTCCTAATAAAGGCTACAGACTCCTGTCTCAATGCCATAACAGCGTGAGCTGTTAGGATCATCTCATATCCAAATATGAAAGGTTTCAATAAGTGACACTATTTAAATCGTAAAAGTAGCTACAAACTATCCAGGTATTTAAATAAACACCCACCTCTTCCATATACTGGTATATCATAGCTTTGACAGCTGGCATGTTGGTGGCATCCATCATTAGGGTTACCGCTTGTCCTTTTCGAATCTTCACGACTCCTTTGAACACTTGCTGATTATTATAACAGGCAGCCAAAGTGGCAATGGCCATTACCTACAGATAATCAGGAAAGGAAAAAAACACTAATTCAGTTCATGAAAAAAAAGTAAGAAACAGTGCTGTAGGCAATTACCATCATGAAACAGTAAGAATGCATTCCATAGAATGAGAAAGAGCTGCCAAAGAGCTAAGATGTAACTAGCCAAGAAAAAATACCCATGAAGAAAGCATGTCTAGATTTTTACATTTCCCACATCCCCCTTTCTCAAAACACAGGGCAATTAAGTGGTCTTTGCAGTCTTAAATGATTTTAGTTTAGCCATGAAAACTCTTTATTTGGAAAAAGCAAACACAAACCAAAGTAACATATTCCATGCTAGAGCAGTAAGTTATTAGATCTGAAAAAATATATCTCAAAAATAATATCTGACAAGAATTTTCTATTTTTCTTTTTCCTACAATGAACATAATCATTATACATTAAAAAAAAAATAGCATGAGGGTGGAGGGGCAAGCAAAAGGGAAGGTAGTTTCCCACACTCAACGGTAAATTATTTCTAGGATAAACGAAAACCTAAGTCAGGCATACAGATCTTACTTACAACAACCATTCGAGATTGATCATTCGATTTCTTTGTATAAATACCCAGAAGTAGAATTGCTGGGTCATATGGTATACCTATTTTTAATTTTTTGAGGAACCTTCATACTGTTTTCCATAGTGGCTGCACCAATTTGCAATCCCACCAACAATACACGAGGGGTTCCCTTTTTTCAACACCCTCACTAACACTTGTTGTTCGTTGATTTATTGATGATAAGTCTTTCTGACAGGTGTGATAGCTCACTGTGGTTTTAATTTGCATTTCCCTGATGATTAGTGACGTTGAGCATCTTTTCATATATCTGTTGACCATCTCTATGTCCTCTTTGCTAAAATATCTATTCAGGTCCTCTGCCCATTTTTTAATTGGATTGTTTGGGTTTTTTTGGTGTTAAGTTGTATGAGTTTCTTATATGTTTTGGATATTCACCCTTTATCGGCTTGCCAGTTATAAAAAGAGTCACGAAGATATAAAGTGCAGCACAGGGAATATAGTCAATAATATTGTAATAATATGTATGGTGTCAGACGTATAATAGACTTATCAGGATAATCACTTCATAAGTTATATAAATGCCTAATCACAATGTTGTACACCTAAAATTAATAAATAGTATATGTCAGTTGTAATTAAAAAACTTTTTTAATTAAAAAAAAGATTGGTCATTAGAACAAGATTAAACCACGTTTCCAAATCAGTTAAATCCAATGACTTTCTTCATTTAATTGAGTTAAAAACTGAAATAACTGGGCTGGCCGAGTGGCACAGTGGTTAAGAACTGGCTTGGGACGCCAGAGGGCCCCGGTTC
>NW_017731377.1:3824536-3841796 GCF_001890085.2 Hipposideros armiger | reverse complement strand
TGAGCGGCCAGTAGCTGCAGTGAACGGCCGTCAAGAAGCCGGCGACTGATCTGCCTCGCCCGGGAAGAGCGCAATGATGGTGCCTACTTGGGTCAGTGAAGCAATGTCCTCCACAACTAGACTGAAGAACAAAAATGACAGCAACTTGTCTTTTTCCCTTCCCCCAATTCCCCAGCGCTGTTCCCATCCCCCAATTCCCCAATAAAAATCTTAAAAAAAAAAACAAAACTGAAATAACTGATAAAGGCATTTAAAATATGTAAGCTCCTAAGATATCAAAGGGCTAGGTCCACAGGATCAGGCTCTGTTAGCCTAAGTCTAGGAAAAGGGCAGTAAATATTAAGTGCCCAATTAAGACTTTCTAATGATAACAGCTTCACCTATGTTTTTCTCAGCACTCCCCATAAATCTATGCCAATGCCCTAGATTTAATTGTGATGATAAAAATTTAACTAACTAGTTTAGAATGCTTCATGGAAAAAAGGTTCTGGAAGATTCTGGAAAGGAATAGACTTAACCTGGAGGCTTAGCTCAGTGTGGTGGTTCTGAGTCCAAGGAAAGGTGTTGTGAAACGCTCCCTGCCTGGAGCAAAATAAACTAGAGCCATCTTTTTAAGGAACCATATTCCTGAATACAACACATCAAAATAGTAGATGTGTTCCACCCACCCCCATCACCACTACCACACTATCCCCTTTGGCCTCTACCTCTCACATACAACAAGACTAGCCACATTACATACCTGTGGAATAGCGCAGAAGTTAAACACACTTTGGTTTCTAAGTCTGGAAAGGTAGGTGATGACATCTGGGATGTGGTGGAGGGCATTGGTTATAAGTTCATTCAGACATTGCACAGCCAAATCAATATTCTCTGGCTTAGCAAAATCACCCAATTTCTTGACATACTTGCTCCAAACCTAGATAAGAAGATTAAAAAACAAATCAAGATGTCCACAGGGGAAGAATGTACAAGCAATATGAAGGGACCTTTGTGAATAAGAACTATGATACATATGATACACAGTAAAGTCTTTCTTAGCTGCTGACCCATATAGCACCAAGATCAAGTCGATTTTAAGCTCCACCCAATGGCTATTTATGACTACTAAGAGTCAAGGTCTAATCACAACCTAAGAGTGTGTTAAGTATTTGGGAAAGTATCCCTTTGAGACAATCAGTGCAGTTATGTACTAACCAATACTTTGATCACCTCAGACTAAAGAGGCCTCCTGTTATTCAGAAGGCATTAGTCTACACCTGAAAAAACAACCTGATGTATATAATACAAAATCAGCTCCAACAGTACCACAAGCTAAACATTCTCAAGATTACCAAGCCTCAAAATAATTAATGATTAACATCACATTCCCAGTTCTGACAAGAATGTTGCTGAATAAGCCTATCTGAGGAAAATGAGCTAAGTCTATACTTTAAGAACATTACTTCTTGGATCTTAGTAACTTGAAAGTGAAAAAACGTCCTCAACTCCAACAGCAGGATTTCTTTAATAATTTTTAATAATATTGTTAAATGGATTCTATGAAGTTAGCAAATAACTTACTTTTATTCTTGGGTAATTCTTAAGCTTCTTAAAGAAAGACACTTATTGTTACTTTATACATTCCCCAAAATAAATACTAGGCCCACAAGGACTAGGAAATTCTATGGAAAGTCAAATTCTAAACCCACTGAGATTGATGGTACTAGGCTATTCTGTAGAACCTGGAAAAAATAGTTACCAAACCCCTTATCTATCCATCCATGAGCTTCAACAATTATTGATACTTGGCCAATCTAGTTCCATCTATATGCCCCCCACCCCAGCCCGGGGTTATTTTAAATCAAAGCCCTGATAGATCAACTTATCCACAAAATAATTCATTATGGATTTCTGAAAGACTAGGAACCTTCTTGTACGTATCTAATCACATCTGAAAATTAACAATAAACACTGAATACAAAATACTTAGCTAGTGTTCAAATCATCCCATTGTCTAAATTTTTTTTCTACTTAAGTTTGTTCAAATAAGGATCTAAACAAGATCCATATATTGCATTTGGTTGATGTCACTTAGTTCTCACTTAGGTCTACTCTACTCAATTTTTATTTCATTACTCCATGTGGGGCTCAATCCTGGAAGATAATCCTGGCTGGTCATTTCAAAGGGGCTAGTCCACTCCAGCTTCTCCAGGCTTCGCCAGGCCCCCGTAGGCTCACCCACGACTGGAGAAGGAACACCTCTCATTTCACCTGCTTTTCTCAAAGGCGCCATCCTGCTGTCCAGTGAAGACCTGTTGGCTCTTTGGAGGCCTCTCCTGTTTTCAGGTCTGGTAGACACCCTGCAGCCAGTCCTCACTTTCCCCTGTGCAGGCCCTGGCAGCAGACAGGTTTTGTTTGTGGTGTTATGTTTTGTGTGTGTCCACTTAGGTTTTGAGTTCCTGGGATGTTGTGTCACTTAGTGCTTTTGTACATGTTATCCATGGGCTGGATTCCGGATACGCTTGTTTAGTTCTTGGTTTGTTTGTTTTTGGGTCGAATTATTTCATCTTTTTTTGTGAGAATTTGGGGAAAATCCCAAAACTAAGCTGCTGCCACCACTACCACTATTTTCACAAAATTCAAAATTCCAGCTAATAAATGCAGAAAGGGTGACAGAACTAGGAGTGCCATTTGGCATCTCCAATGATAATGAATCTAGACAGTGACCACCAAGGAAAAGAAAAAGAACCCATAATTTTTAAGAAAAATAAAATTAAGTTATTAAAATTTTCAACAGCCAGTCTTTAAAGCAGAAGGAAGTAGAGTAATACATACAAGATACTCAAAAAATGTGAGTTAAAAACTTTATATCTAGGAAAACTGACCTTCAAATATAAAGGACACAGACAAACTATTACCAAAATGTATAAACATAGGGGATTATTGTTCTGGTGGGTCTTTCCTGTCCGCCAGAGCAAAGCATCAGAAAACCAAAATGACTCGAGTCGTCAACATAAAGACGGGTGGTGAGTATAAAACTAAGACTAAAGAAGGGTGGAAAGGGAGATATTGTAGTAGGTAATAGCCATCTGATCTGACAGTTTAGATAGAAATACAGCCATAGAAAATCCACACTTTTAACTCCCCCAAAACTGAAATAGTCATCCCCTAGAATCCACAGTGTCAGGATCCCCAGATACCAAAATCTGCGGATGCTCAAGTCCCTTATATAAAATGATATGAAACAATGTATACAGTTCCCTTCCACATCCACAGATTCCCAACCACGGACTGAAAATACTGTTGGTTGAATCCATGGATGTGTAGCAGAGCCTAGGGATATAGAGGGCCAATCGTGTATTTACTGAAAAAAATCCGCATATAAGCAGACCCCAGGCAGTCCAAACCCATGCTGTTCGAGGGTAAACTGCAGTTCTTTCTGCTTCTATTTTACAGAAGAGGGAGGTGAGGTGTGAAAGGACTGTAGAGCTGATACCTGTGAATGTGCTCATCTGAGAGGCAGTGTGGTACATGGACAGGCACTTGGCTGGCACCCAGGAGACCGAGGCTTCCCTTCCGGGGAGGCCACTAACTCACTGGGGTTCCTGAAACAGGCCCCTTTCCCTCCCCTGAGCCATGGTGCCAAAGGAGGAGTGGACAAGAGCTGTTTCTCAACCCTGGCTGCATATTAAACCCACTCAGGAAGCTTGAAAAACTATGATGTCTGAGCTCAGGGTAGTTTTAATGTGAATTTTTCTTATTAAAAGTAAGACTGATCTTTCTCAGATGTTTAAGGATTATTTGCATCTTTCTTTCTGTGAGCTATCTGTTCTTTTCTCTTTGTCCCTTTTTTCTATAGGGCATTTGGTCTTTGTTTTAACTTTCAGCAGTTTTTAAAAAATATTAGGAACGTTAACCCTTTATCTGCAGTATATTTTGCAAATATTTTTCCCACTTTGCCACTGGCCATTTTTCACTTGAAAAGCACTTGGTTTTAGGAAACCATTTTATGGAAAGCAAAAGGTAAATACTGGAATAAAATCGGCAAATAGTCATAAGATTTTCTAGCTTTGCTTCTGAATAAAATCAATATCAAAGCCTTTTCTTTCCCTAATTGTCAAAGATCAGCTCTTGTCTCTTGAAATGAACATCTGTAAGTTTCTGCCTGTCTAGCATCCTCCTTTCCCTCTTCTTTCCCTAGGACACTTCTTCCCTGGAACCCATTCCATGTGCACTGGGCAGAGATAATCAGGGTCTGGACAGAGTACTCAGCTCTCTAGCTGTAGTAATTGATTAAGGGATGGGCACAGGAACCAAGCCATACCAATCAGGCCTTCCTAAGGACTTTTTCGTTAAGCTAGCAGGTGGTGAGTCATGTTTGTTATATCCACCACATGGGGAATGCCTGTCAAGAGAGAAATAAAGGGAACCGAGCCTGATGACACAGTCTGAACCCCCAGATTCAGCCAGTCTACCAACATGAAGCAAACTAAATCGTAACCTGCTTCATACATTCTTTTACATTGCTTAAGGTAGTTTAATTTGGGTTTCTGTCACTTGCAACTAAAAGGGTTTAATGGCTTGTTTTCAGAAAGTGCTTAAAATTTTTCCCCAAATCTCCTGAATTTGTTACCTCTTGAGGCCAAAATTCTCTTCCTTCTTGCTGGTCTTCCAGATAATCACGAATGATGTTTGTTTTCTGCAGAAACAGGCCCAGAGAGTTGGCACACGCTGTGTCTTCACCAACTACGGGATCTTCTAACTCTGAGGCCGTGAACAGACGAGAAAGGCCAATTCCCACCAGTCCAGCAACATAGTGGCAGTACTATAAAAGATTAAAGTACTTTAATAATAAAATTTTTACTAAAATGAAAATGCTAGAGATCATTAGCTACAAAAAATACAGCTTCCACACAGAATGTACAAGATCTCATTTTGATTGAAAAAAATATCTATACACTATGTACATGGTAAGGAGTAAAAAACATCCAAGGATATGCACAAAAGACTTAACAAAAGTGATCTCTGGCTGGTGTGATGTTTTTACTTTTTTATTTGTATTTTCTATATTTCTACAATGCACATACACTGCTTCTAGAATAAAAGATTAAAATAAACTAGTAAACTTTTTGATATCCAAAAGTCAGAGTGAAGGCCATGAGGGAATAAAATATATTCTAATAGAAACTAGAATACTGAATTTAATCTGGAAGATATTTCAAGATCTTGCAAAATCCTCATTATGTAGAGGAACAAAGTACTACCAGGATGGTCTTGACACTGTTTTAAGCACTCTGCATATTCAATCCTCTTATGAGATACATACATACTATCACCATTTTACAGATGTGGAAACTGAGGCACAGAGAGGTCACTTAACTTGCTCAAGATCACTCACTCATCTGGGAAAGCAGAGGCCAGGGATTGAAAGGCAGATAGTCAGCTTAAGAGGCAGGCTTTAATGATGTTGTTAAAATTGCCTTCTCTCAAATGAGATCTTAATAAACTAATAATTGTCAAAGAACTTTTGTCCCATAAAAGTGGTTTGTCAAAGCTATCCTCCCCTGAAAAGAGTATGCCAAGACAACTTAATGCAGTGCTTTCATTAAATGAATGTCCATTAGACAATTTAAGAAGTGAAGAGTAGTTTAAAAAGGCACCCTCTGGAGTGGAGTTATGCAAAAACTAAACAGTGGTGTCTCTGGCTCAAAGTAATATAAAGACAGAGACTCGTCAAGAGGCACAATGAAATGGTAAAGAGAAGGCACTTGAAGTATGTTCTAGGAGATGAAGAATCTGGAAAGAGTAATGATATGTTGAAATTACAGAGAAATGAGTTATGGGCAATTTAAAAATAATTACTAGAAATTAAAAGCATTAGTACATCCATAGTGCTGTCCAAAGAAAAGTGTATTTTATTTTGATAATAGTTCTTTGGATAGAAATACTCCTAGAATGCAAGTATTCATCTTCCTTGAAAGTGGAGGAAAAATAAAATCTTTCAAAGTATTCAATTTTATCTCATCAGGACTTCTAGTCAACAACCTATAATTAAGTTTCCCCGATAGATCTTTATAGCAGAAAAGGACGTTACTATGCAGATAACCAGTGTTGGTTCTTGGCCAGGAGGAGTTTCAGCTTTAACTTTATATTCACAAACTGATACTCGAGCAGCAGTCACAGGCATGCTAACTTGGGGGCATCAACCAGCAGTTCCAAAGATGCTGCCATCGAGTTTTGAAGCTTGAAAAATTAAGAGGCCAGACCTTGGACCTGCACCCACTCAACACATACATAGCAGCATCTCACCTGACCAGCCACTGGTCAGGAATAAACTCTGGCCAAATAAAAGCCATTGTATTTTACTTGCCACATCCTCTGCTCTCATAGCCCTTTCCAGCTACTGTGTCTCCTGAGGAAGACAGCCTCACCCGCATGGGGTCTCCCACAGCTTATCCCCACATAGACATCTATAACCACCATATGAATTGGGGGTTGGGAGGTGTCAAGACACTTAGAACATCTCATATTGTCTTATTCTGTAAGGAGGTGATAGGAAAGGAAAAACTAGGGTATTAGAAAGTGCTTGTCCTCACCATAATACACCTACAATCCAAAATTAATACCTGTGGATTTTCATGAACTACTTTTGTTCCTAAGGAAACAGACATACAGTTCAAAAGTAATCTGTGTTAAGATGGAACTGGAAATAACTCAGATACTAAGATATGTATACATACACACTCAGAAAAGAAAATAACGAAAGCCACATTTTTAAGAAATGAAAACTGATATCTCTATATTACATGAAGTAATCTAGCAATTTACTTAAAATTTCACAGCAAGTCAGAGACATTTTTGTAAGCTTAACGTTTGGACCTCTGGGACAAGTAATATCTATTTTGGCCTAACTTAATGGTAAACTCTCTAGGGCATGAATTATTTCAAGTATTAAACTAAGCCCTTATTAAGTATTTATGACGAGACAGTCAAGCTAAACAGATGGGTGGTAAAACCAGAAATCCTGGAACTGGTGGACAACTTTTTCCTCACTCTGACTTTCACACTGAGTCCTGCCGGCTCTGTCTTATGCACCACGCACTGCTTTACGGGGACACTAACCTTGTCCAACTCCTGTTCAGATGTCACGTGCTTATTCAAGAACTCTGCCATCCCAAATCCCATTTTCTGGCAAATGTCGACAATCACTGTTTGATATTTTACAGCCAGTTTTCTAAACTCAAAGGAGATCTGAAATGAAGATCAGAAAATATGAAATATGTATTCACACTGGGAACCAACATGGTTCCTATAGATCATAAAGCAAAGTAACAGAACTCATTAATTAAGACTCCCAGATGATTCATCTATAAGCCCAACATCTAGGCTCTACTGGTTTTCTACATATTGAATAAACCCAGCAAATTTTATAAGTATTAAAATAGGAGGGTCTAAAATGCTAGTTTTGACACTCAAAAAAAGATTCAAAGTCTCACTACATACTCATTTTTCCAATATATATAATAACTGAAATTCTTCAACCTAAAACTGGGCATAAGTGTAAGAATTTTAGGGAGGATGCCTCATTTCAGATAAACCTCATAATAGTGAAAACTGATTAGCGCAAACTTCTCAAGCACTTCCTACGTAACAAGCATTGTCGAGGCACTGGGAATAGACGGCCAGAAACGACCAGAAACTTCTGCCCCTGTAGTTTCTATTCTAGTGAGGGGCTCAGCCAACCATATTCTATCATCAGTTCCCAAATTTGTATCACAAAGCTATAGTGTCTCCCCCACTATAAGGCTACGCTTTTTAACTCCCTAAACAACTCTATTTAGCTCATTCTGAAGCATGCTACCCAACGTTTTTTTCATAGCCCAAGCTCTACTATAGGAAAGTACTACTGTTTTTTTAAAAATTCATTCCTACTGCACAAATACCTTGTTTAAGTTCAAATTAGTGCTTATAGGTTATCAAAATACAATATAAAAACACCATAAAACTTCTTAAATAAAATGCTACATTAATAGACCCAACACACAATACTGAAAACAGTGAATAGACTTTGTTACGCCCCAGAAGTGTGAGAGATACTTGGTCTGTGTTTACAGAAAGGTCAGAAAGACTTCCTCAGGAAACACCTGAATTTAAAGACCTGAAAGAAAACCAGCTGGGTGCTAGACACCAAGGGATTCAGAACCTAAGATACTTTAGGATTACCGTGATGAACATCAACTGCTAAACCCAAAAAAATTCCCTAAAATCAACCCAGTATCTCCAGAGCTGTTCTTTCCAGAGCAGCTGTTCCAAGGCAAAGCCAAATGGTAACTCCTATTGCAGACTGAAACAAATGAGCAACTCTACCAAAGGTTATTTGAATCCCTGAGTCTCCCCCTGTTCTTTCAACAGATCCTTGGCTAGGTCAGTTCTATTTATAAGAGAGGAAAGGCCAGTGAGGTGGGGGAAGAGCAGCAGCTTAGACTCTTAGAAAACAAACACTCCAAAATAAATACTTCACTGCTGAATCTGAACCATCCCCTTCAACAACTCTTTGGTACTTATTATAGAATTACATAATTCAAAAATGAAAACAGAAATATCTAGGGAAGAGTGGCAATGACAGCTCTGTGTTTTCCCAGAAACCTGAGAGAGGGAGAGAGAGCACTGCTGACTCTCTCCACACTTGGCGCCCAATTTCACAGTTTTTCAAGGAATAACAAGCTCTGCCCAAAGAAGTGAGCCAGGAGGGCCTCTTCTTGTCCTTCCAGGTGATTCCAAGGGCATGAAGGAAGGGTAGCAGGGAGAGTATAAAGGAGAAAGGTGTGAGCTCTAATTCCTCACAGATTCTTAGTTTTCACAGATTCTTTTTCTTTCTTCTTTTCAGAGCTCTGGAGATACAGTGTTGTATTATACTGTATCAACTCCACCTGATTATTCTTCATAGACTTTTTTTTTGGTTTGTATTGTATTTTATTTTTGGCTTTGACACTGAAGACATGATCTCAGTCATTTGAAATACCCTTGCTCCACAGGAGTCTTTCTCAACCATTCTTTTGTAATGGGTCGAGTCCTCCCCTCTCCACTCAGGAATATAGATTTGTTTCAATAGCGAGAGCCATGTAAGGACTATTCTTCCCAAAATTCTGGCAACTGTGTACAAAAGAAGGGCTTCTTTGGGCTATCAGGGAACAGGAGGCTTTGCTAAATCAAAACTTTATTTATAAGATATGAAAGAATCACTTGTGTGATAAGACATGCAAATTCCAAAAGCAGGACCTGGTCACATGTATCACATCAACTTGTGGGATTTTCTAAAGCTCAAGATTTTAATATAACCCACTTTAGTCCAACAGAATAGACTAAATACCTAATATTTCCAGAATACTTAGTATATAACAGGGACTATTGTAAATATTTTATATGTATGAATTAGTTTAATCCTCACAGCTCTAACTTTACAAATGAGGAAACTGAGGCACCAAGACGTTATGGAGCCTGTCCAGGATCACACAGCTGTACGCAGCAGAGGATCACTCGCTCCGGTCTTCACCCCAGCTGCTAAAAGCCTGCTCGCTACACCACAGCCGCTATCCATCGTGAGCCACACGTCCACGCTACCAGGCTTAGGGCACCAGGCAGCCAGCAGTGCTACATACTTAGATGACATTATATAGCTGGTAGGTTTTGTGAACTAGCCTGAGAATCTATCTTTTACAACACTGGAACTTGAAAGCATCTTTTCCCACAGAAATAAACATTGGACTTCCAAACAACATACTAATAATAATAGTAGCTAACATCATTCTAAGAGCTATACCTACATGAACTCTTTTAATCCTCACAACAATACTACGAGGTAGGTACTATTATTATCTCTAGTCTATAGATGAAAAAAAAAAAATGAGGCACAGGCAGGCTACGTAACTAAGCGCCAGTTAGTAAGTGGGAGAGTTGGGATTCCAACCCATGCAGTCTGACTTCTGAGTCTTAAGCATTCCAGCAGGCTGCTTATTTTTACCATTCTCTATAGGTATGCCGGCTAGCATTACATTACATTACATCATCAATTATAAACACAGCCTTATGCAGAAGAGATCTGTAATTTCACTACCGTTGGGAAGTCCTCTAGCACTTGTCGATCCTTCTCCTTGCTCTCCATGAACCGCCAGTCGGGTTCATAAAGGTAAGAGTGAAAGTTGTGTAGCAGTGGGACCTTTTTCTCTATACTGATGGTCATATCGTCTTCCAGGGTGTCCAGAGCTCGGAGAACCAGATAAAATATGCATATTGCATTGCTGTGAAAAAAGGAAGAACTATTAATAAATTGGAACAAACTTCTAAAGATATTTATTTTAAAATAGCATCTCATTTATGCCAAGCCATTTTCTAAACCTTCCTAGACCCTGCAGAACTGTGTAAGATGTCACATTCAGACATCTTAAACAGTTTTCCTTTCTTAAATGGGAGCAATGAACTTCTGTAGTTTATTCATTAAAAAAAAAAATGAAATAAAAAACCTATCTGCTGGATGTCACTACTCCTCCCAGAATGAGTTACATTTAACGAATGTAGAACAAATGTACGAAGGCCAACAGACCAAATGTTTAGAAGTAACTAATATTTTGCAGATAAAAAATAAAGTCAAAAGACACAACTTCTCAGTAGAAATACTATCACACATAAAGGCAACTGGTCTACATTCATAGATGTATGGAATCTGCAGAGGCAATTTAAGAAGAACCCAGTATACTAGAAATGCATAGGAGTATAAGTAAAGCCAAAAAAAATACATGGCCTGCCCAGAGATGGTTCAGCTGCCAGAACTAAAAAAAGTTAATAAACACCGCCCTCCCGCCCCGCCCCGCCTCCCTTCCCCGCAGGGACGCTATTAGATGGCAAGCTGCCAGGTAGGGCAGTCTATAAAGTAAACACATGGGCGTTTTCAACAGGGAACATTTCCTTCACTCAAGTGGAGCACGAAGACTGCAACTGCGAGGGGCTATGCAAAAAAGTAGATTCGAATGACTCAAAGCCCCCTGGAAAAGCTTTCCTCCCCTACAGCAAAAGGACCTGCCTCCAACACTCACCGCATTTCCTCATCCAGCGCCTGGATAACAGCTGCGAAACTGCGACTGGTCTGATGCAGATACTTGTAGCAAGTTTTCAAGCTGCTGCTGAGCGAGTCCTGCGGGCAGATAAGACACGCGGAGGTGGGAGACGTGGAGGAGCAGGAGTGGGACTGGGGCAGGAGGCCGGCGGCCGTCGAGCTCCGCAGCCTGCTGCAGACACCCTCGCCCCGTGCCCAGTCCTTGGAGGGCCATGCAGCAGAAGGCAAGGGGCAGCCGCGCGGGGACATGCCCGTGCCCCTGGGCGCAGCGGCGGGGCTGAGCACCAAGGTCCGCTTAAAAAGGGACATGGCCTTGGTGCCGCAGGCAGCTGCGGCCATGAGAACCGAGGGGCCACGCAGCTTTTCCTCCATAGACCCAAGCCGAGCTGGGAGGCGCCCACCGAGGGGTGGGGCGAGCTCTCCCTCCATCCCTATAGGCTTGGGAATGGGGGACAGGGAGCGGGCATCCGCCTGACCCGCCCAACCCACACGTGAGGCCCAACGCCAGGCAGAGGTTGGCCCCGCCCCGAGTCCCATGGGTTGCAAACCTTTCGCCACCCAGCGCCTTCCTCTCCGTCTTCCCCTTCTCCCCAGAACCCACAGGCTGCTAAGGGAACCCAGTCCACTTTGGAGAAACTTGCTTTTCCTCCCTGTGACAGCCATCTCCCCCTGACCAAACTTAAGTCAGACTCCCTTGAATCTTCAACTTTGGCACTTCTATCTTTGCCTTGCCCAATTTCAGCAAAAATCCTGATTTGGTTTAGCCAGACTCCCAAACCCGGATATCTGCTCACCCTCACTATCTGACCGGGTTTCTCAGCTCGCATCATCCCAAGAATCTCGTTAGTCTTTGAGCCCAAACTCCCTTGCCCCAGATGTTTCCTCCTAGAAATTTTCCCTCCATCCATCCCTCCCCTCTGCTCCTTGGCTATAAATCCCCCCTTTCCCTTGTATTCGGAATTGAACACAGTTCTATACTGAGGTCTCTTTCTCCTATTCCAATAGCTTTTCTTAATTAAATCTGTTTTTACCCCTTTAACTACTGTCCAGTTCTGTTTTTTCTTTAACACCTGTTAAACCTCTATTATCCTCTGGAAAGCTAGCGATTCCTTTTAAGATTTCTAATCTTTCTAATTGTCATTCCCTTTCAAATCAGTGAGCTGTAAAGAGTAGCTTCCTGAGTTTTTCTTTTTCCCAAGGCAAAGAAGAACTGTTTTTCCAGGAAAAAAAAAAAGCATTATGATATGCAAAAATATCAGAAAGGACTACTACTATATGTATGTGTTTATAGAGACATATTTCAGAGCAGTTTTAGGCTCACAGGAAAATTGATTGGAACGTACAGAGTTCCCCTATACACCTCGACATGCCCCCCAGTCTCCCCTACTTTTTTAAAAAGAGAAATGGGAAATATCTGAAATATCTAACAGGGGAGTGGTTTAAAAAATACATACGGCATATCCACTGGTAGGAAATCCCATAGTCACTTTGGAATGTTAACAGTGAACTGTGTGGACCCTGGTGGGGTCTAGGTGAACTATGTCTTTTTTATTTGTGTGTATTTCCTAAATTTCATACCTTGGACACAAAAGCATAAGGCTTTTAAAAAATAATAATCATGAGAATTTTATTGCCATGTTCAATTCAAAACTGTTAGTAAAAATTAATCTATACTAAGCACCATATATTAATAAAATAATTTAGTAGTGTCTGGCATATAAAAATCCTCAGTGAAGGTTTAATGAATAAATACATTCATAAGAGTATTTAAAAACGATTCACCAGCTCCTTTCCTCTCAAAATATGGAGAAGCAAAACTTCACAGTAAAATAAAAGAAACAGAATAAGAGCTATTTACTGAGCTCCATGCCAGCTCTTCACATAAACTGCTGTTATTAGGCCGCAATGATTCCCTTCTGCATTGCCAAATGTCCTCAGCTATAACTCATGGTTTGGGGCCTGATATCTAACCATGAGTTTCAATAAACACAATGGTGTAGTCACACTGGTTCTGAAGAGCCACGCTCTTAAAGAGCACTACCCCTCCTTTCTAACACACCTCCCTCCGCTCCTAAAAGGGATGGAGGTCAATAAATCACTTCTCCCATCATTCTTTTTCCTGCACTTATTTGTTTCAGTACCTCCCCCCCCCCCATAACAATAAATTTCCTCAGATTACCAACATATAGGAAGATATAACTATTAAGCGCTATGGAAAACACTACTCACTAAAAGTTTCCACTGCTTGATTCCCATAAGCTGTGCTACGGTGGCCTGTCCCTAGAGCCTCCCAATGTTTTCCATCGCTGAGATGAGCTGCACTCCCAAGAGCGCTCAAGTGAGAGCAAACAGGGATGAAGGACGTTTAGAGGAAGAGTGTGCAGTGGCTAGAAATACAAGACTGAACTCCCAGGACTGGGGCTCCAGTTTCAACTGAAGGACAGTTCCACGAGTGAACAGCTACCAACCCTCCCCACAGCCTTCCATTTAGACTTTAAGGAACACAGGTTCCCTTAGAAGGGGGGAAAAAACCCACAAACTTGCGAACTGAGTTTATGTAACAACAGAATAATAATTACCATTTATTGGGCAGCTACTACATGCCAAGCACAATACAAACATTACAGTAAGTTCTCACTTAACCTGCTGTACCTTTTAAATCCTTACAAAACCCTTTAAGGAAGGTATTACAGACCTATAGTCCACCTGAAATATTCATAGCAGAATTCTGAATGTTTAATGTTTTAGAAAACAGGCCATAAAATGCATCTACAGAAAGCAAGCCATAAAATGCATATACATTGTGCAGTAGCATCCCATAACTGGTTTTAACAATTCTTCAGCTTAACATTTGAATATTTATACTAAGCAGGATCACAATAATTCAGGGCATGTTTTTGAAGCTAAAGACCTTAAGTCAGAACTTATGAAAAAACTCTTTGTTTTCATATCATTTTGGAGTTGGGAAATTGTGGTTAAGCAATTGTGATCTGATCTCTATTTTACAGATAAACTGTTGCTCAGAGGTTAAGTTACCAAAAGTTATTCAACTAACTGAGTCAGGACTTAAGACTTGATAGAAGTCAGAACTGCATCATTTCAAAACACCTGCTTTTTCCATTATGTGCCCTCAGAGTGATGTCACAACTTGCCGGTGGTAGTATGCCGCTATAGTTATTGATATGCTCCTAGAAATTCAGTATAAATCAAGTTTTCCAAACCTGGAATTTCTACAGCCAAATCCTTCTCTGATCGAAATAATCAGCCCTCAATATCTGCTAAGTGTACATTTTTTCCCAGCTTCTTTGTTACTTAAGAGAGACACTAAGACAATGTTAAGTGAAGGAAAATGGTTTTTCCTATGTTTCCTCTAATGNAGTGTACATTTTTTCCCAGCTTCTTTGTTACTTAAGAGAGACACTAAGACAATGTTAAGTGAAGGAAAATGGTTTTTCCTATGTTTCCTCTAATGAAAGGTACACTCAACTATCTTTTTAACATGGCTCATGGGGGTTAAAAATGGCTCAGAAAAACTGCAACTAACGAAACAAATAATATTGTAAAGTATTGTTCATCAACTCTTAAGAGGTAGAAGAGATGGAGTAGCCCATCTCACTTTTTAAAAAGGGCAAAAGGTGATACTGTGAAATCTTTCTCCTGCCTCCCATCATGGCCACCCCATTACCTCCTACTCCTCTAGAAGGAAGCAATGCCACCTTTTTTGTTTTGTTTCATTTTGTTTCCTTCCAATAGACTCATTTTATACAGAGGAAAGTAAGACGCAGAGAAGTCAAGTCTCTGGACCCAAATCCCAGTCTTATAAACTGTGTCCCCTGACTTCAGACACTCAGATCCCTTGCCCTATTACTTTTCTTTGTAGTACTCATCTTTCCCTGAAATATCGTATTCTTTTTTTGTTTTTTCATTCTCTCTTCCACTAGAACGTAAGGTTCATGAAAGCCAGATCCTTCACCTATCTTGTTCATTGTTCCATCTCTAGCACCTAGAAATATCTGGCATGCAACTGATAGTCACATATTTGTTGAAGGAGGGAAGAAAGGAAGAGAAGGAGGGAAGGAGGGAGGGAGGAAGGAAGGAAGGAAGGAAGTTAATACACAGCAGAGTTGGGAGGGAAGAAAGACTAGGAATCACAGAGTGCCTGTGATATGCTGGGAGCACATGTGACAGAGCTATCTGATCAGCTGTCTGGGACCAGTCAAAGCCTATGCTCCTTTTCCCAGGTGGCCACCAAATGGAAACACGGAGATTTTCAGACAAGCCTGGGTGGGCATGTGTGATCCCACATTAACTTCTAGGTGTCTGTTTCTTCATCTATAAAACAAGAAAAATTATAGTAGATTCCTCATAGGGCTACTGGAAAGTTTACATAGATATAAGGTGTTTAAAATAAGTCACTGGCACATAGCAATAGCTCAGTAAATGTTAGCCATTATTATGACACCTTTTATCTAAAGTAGAAGATCTAGGTTTAAAAGGTCTTTCAGCAGTTCTGCCATCAAGATGGAAGAACAGGTGCTAAACAAGTACAACTAGGGAGCTGGACTGACCACAATTCTAGGCATGATGAGACTGCCTAAAAAAAAAAAAAATCAATGAACACTGGTGTGGGGGGAAGGTGAGATGGAAAAGGATTTTAGTTGTAAATGGGTATTTTATTTCTTAACAACAACAAAAAAGATGAAGCAAATATAGCTAAAACTATATAGTTAACCTTGAATGTAGACACAAAATGGTTTGGTATAATATTTCAGTATTTTTCTATTTGTTTGAAATATTTCATAATTAAATTATATTTCTAAAGTTAAAGCAAGATTAACCTATGTTAATTAGAAATACAACATCCATAAGAAAGGAATTTAAAGTTCTTAAATAACCAGACCACACTAAAAGTATTGTTTGATTTTGAACAACAGATTTTAAAGGGAAAGAGACCAGGTTGGTAAATGATCTGGAAAGAACAACAGATAAAAAAATGGAAGAACACAGAACATTTGGCTTGCAGATCAGTATTCTTAGAGAGAATATGAGAGTTCTCTTAAAACACTTGAAGTGCTGTATTACAGAACAAGGTTTAGACTCTTTGGCTCCAGAGGGAGGAAAGAGTGAAAGTTCAGCTCACTGTAAGGTATCACTGCCTAAAAACCAGAACTATCTGGAGATGGAGTGGGCGGTCTCCACAGGTAGTGAATTACCTGTCACAGGATGTGTTCAGGAGACTGTACAACCTGGATTGTAAAGCAGTGACTATTTATATCTGTTTTTTTGTCACAGATCTGGTAATAGTGGACACCATTCCCCTGCCCCAAAAGCAAACAACTATACAATAACATAAATATTTGCTAATAACTTCAAGAAAGCTCCAAGTAAGAACTCTTAGTAAGAATCTCTAATTAAACTAATATCCTTTAAACAAGGCACAGGAGCAATTTACAGTTATATTTCCTTTAGGCATTCCTCAAAAGATTAATCCCCTATCCCAGTCAAAAGTAATTTTTTCCCTTGATGCCATGAATTTCCTTATGGCATTTACTATATAACCTGGCATTTACTTAATGTTTATTTTGTTTAAACGCTAGATGTTTCTTGAGAGCAGTGCACCCCCCTTTTGTTCATTAATTCACTAAAGGTACAAACAAGATTCCTCTTTTCAAATTGCTTAAAATCCAGAATCACATACAGAATCTTAAATCTGAAAGGGATTTGGGGAACATAAAGCCAATACTCAACCACAATACACGACTATGTGTATAGAGCATTAATTATGACTCCGATAGTTATGTAGGTCACAAAGTGACAGTCGTGCCAGAACATCATGTGAAAGGTGTTATCCAGTGAATGCCTTAACCAGATAAGTCCAGATGCTGGGTGGAGTATGACGGTCTGGAAGGTTTTTATCGCACTGCAGATGGGTGCACCACACCCAGTCTTGAGCATAAAATCAGCAGCTCTCTGATGGCTTTATTGCGCAGGCCTCAACTGACCAGCTGACAGCACCATCTGCACTGGTCCCAGGCTGAACGCTTGAAGACTTGTCTCCTGACGGTCTCACCAGCCCAGCCTGACACCCCATGCTACGCACCTCAGCACCTAGGGATTGTCGATGAACACTGGACTCTTTCCCTCATCCTTCTTTCGTAAGACTCTGTT
>NW_017731377.1:3817242-3821146 GCF_001890085.2 Hipposideros armiger | reverse complement strand
CTATGCTGTATTTACATCCCTGTGACTATTTTGTAATTACCAATTTGTATTTCTTAATCCCTTCGTCTTTCTCACCCAGCTCTCCAACCCCCCTTCTCCTCTGGCAACCATCAGTTTGTTCTCTATATTTAATAGTCTGTTTCTGTTTTGTTTTTTCATTTAGTTTGTTAGACTCCACATGAGTGAGATCATGTAGTATTTGTCTTTCTCAACCTGACTTATTTCACTTAGCATAATACCTACCCTCTAGGTCCATCCATGTTGTCATATATAATGCTTCACTTTTAAATACATCAAAGGAAATGCCTTTCAAGATAAAATCAAGGATTCTGGCATAAATACTCCCTCATCATTTGGCACCTACATGCCCTTTTTTGGATTTTAGCCTCCTATCCAGTCAATCCCCTACTTTCAAACCCTGATCCAGCCCTGGCAGTGCTTCCATTTCCGAAACAGCCCACAGTGCTTCACACCCAGGCCTTTACCCTAGTAATTCACCTGCCCAGATTGCCATTCCTTGCTCTTCGCCTAATTCCCGTCATGCCTTCATTATAGCTTAGATGAAATCTCCTGCCTCAGGAATCCTGTTTTGAAACTCCCTGACCTCTCCTTTATCTGTTCTTTAGATTCAGCAAACATCCACCGAACACCAAGTGTGGCAGGCACTGGAAATAAAGACGAGTAAGATGAGGTTCCACCCCAAAGAGCTTCCAGTGCAGAGGAAGAGACAGACACGTTTGACGCAGTGGTGGTGCTGCTATTTATTAGACACACAGTTGGAGCCTAGTCCAGCTTGTGCAGTCTGACCTAGATGCCCAACCGAAAGCGGCATATACAAAGAGAAATGATCAGACCATTTACAATAGCAGAACTCTGACCCACAACCTTTGCAGCAATTGGCCTGAAATGTTCAGGACTTGGTCAATGACCTCTCTATTTTTTTTGTCCCCGCTTCCACACAGGACCAACCACAGAAAGCCAGATTTGCTCCCAAACCAATCACATAAGGTTCTATCTAGTTACCCCGTTCCCAGATTCCTCATGCTGACCTCCTCCAACTGAGTACACCGTTTTTTTCACTGTAAAGCTTTCCCACTCCCCTGCCTGCCTCTGAGTCTCTGCTAAATGCAAGTAATGGTGGCTGATACCCTTGCTACAGCAAGCTCTGAATAAAGAGCCTCATTTGTTCTTAGTTCAGTGGTCTCAATTTCCACAAACTTCAGTACTTCGTGTCCAGTGGTTACTCTCATCCTGAACTTTGTGTTCTTATCATCACTTGTCTGATGCTTCACCTCACCATGACCCCCACAATGTTAGAGACTATGTCTAAACATAACACTTGGTACAGTTGCTTGCCACATAGCAGGTCTCTACTGCTTTTTGTTGCATAACAATGCTTGAAATTGGGACTGTGTGGAACTTTCACTTGTCCTCCCCACCTTCACATAGCACTTTTTGCATAACCTACTGAAACACTTTCAACATTCTATTGTAATATGCCGACCTCTTCCTATTAGTGTAAGATTTTTCTTGTCTTGGTTATCCTTGTATTCTCAAATCTGGCATTTAAGAAATATTTATTGAATAGCTAAGGCCACTGAAGCCTAACATTAAATTCCAAGTTGCTCACAATGTCAATTGTCTGGAAACTCAAGCTCATGAGATAAATTAATCTTTCCCCTCGAGTCTGTTGAGTGCAAATATCCCACCTCTCCACACTTCTAGGTGGAACCTGGACTCGTCCTCTCTGAAGCCCATCTAGAGTTCTGTCAAGCAAAAGCCTCTCCTTATATATCCACGAGGCACATGGCCAAGAAGTAATTCCCACTGTTCAATTTCCCACCCCTGCTGTTTCTGTACCACTGTTACCTCTTTCCTCTCCTTCAGTCCACATATGTTATCCCTTCCCTTCCTCCTTTCAGAATGAACTTGAAACTTTCTGCTTAGAGACTCCTGCCCTGATGCATCTAATCTTGGAGAGGGGCATGGTAGAGTGGTTTATGCCAGCTGTCCACGTTTCTGCTTCCCCATTTCTTCCATGCAGAACCCAGGGATGGTTCCGACAACATCCCTTACTACTCACCTGCTAGGTGCTATTATGTTTCCCATTCTACAGACTCCAGGTAAGTCATTGAAATCAGAGAAATTGTAAGTCGGCTCCTGAGACGACAGAGTAGGCATGAGAATTATTCTTCCACATTTTGCTCTACCAACTTTTGCACTGCCTAGGTCTTTTGATGTCTGTAATTTTAAAAATTCTAAAAAATTCTAAATACGGGCTGGCCAAGTGGCACGTTGGTTAAGAGTTGGCTTGGGATGCCAGCTCTGAGCAGCAGGGTCCCGGTTCGGATCCCACATGAGGGCCAGTGACTCTGCTCCCTCTACAGCTAAGATGGTGAACAACAGCTCGACCTGGAGCTGGGCTGCCGTGAGTTGCCAGCGATAGCGTAGGCTGCAGTGGGCTGCCATAAGTTGCTGTGAGTTGCTGTGAGCCGCTGTGAGCGTTTGTCTCACCCGGAAGAGTGCAATAATAATACCAACATGGGCCAGTGAAGCGACATCCTCCACTAGACTGAAGAACAAAAGGACAGCAACTTGTCTGTTCCCTTCCAATTCCCCAAAATCTTAAAAAAATTCTAAATAATGATTCTCCTTCACCTTCACCTGGCCTTCTACCACTCTTACCGGGAGAGCCTTCAACTGTGGGTTCATCCAGTATCTGTTTTGTTTTTGATCCTAAGCTACTGAATACTGCTGGACAAAGTCGGAAATGGATAAACTACCCTGATCTTCAGTGTAGCTGTACATCCCGTCCCTTGAACCCAAAGTGGCTCTAAATTCCCTAATAAAAGCTGTTACAAACCTCCCCACTCCTTTGCTGCACCTCAAGACCTCACCTTCAGCAAATTTTCTCAGGGTCTATTTTTCTTTTCCCATTCCAGCCATCATCTTTGAAGTGCTGGCATTGCTGTTCTCTCTCTCCTGGTTGTTTCCCTCAACGAATCATACACAAATCCTCAAGTTATATCCATACTTCCATAAATAACTCGCCTCCCTGACCTTTTCTTTCTCATTTCCTTCAAGGTAAACCTTCCTCTTCCTCAGCTCCCTCAGTTCTCAGCCCCATTAGACTGGCTACCACTCTGCACAAATTTCTTTCCTGAAAGTCATCATGACCAAATCTCATCAACTGCTAAATTCAAAGACCTCTTCTCAGTTGTTCTCCTTCAATCAGCATATGTGTAATGTAATTCAACATTACAGACCATTCGCTTCTACTTGTTTTTATCCTCCTGTTACATTTGATCTCTCATTGACTGACTTCTCTTTCTTCTCTTGCCCCTTAAACAAAGGCCTTTCTCTAGTTTCCACTGTGATTTCCATCTTTCCTTACGCTACGCTACATGACCCTTTGTTAACCTTTTCTGACCATATGCTGAGGAAAGCTCCTGAATCTATGCCTCCAAGCCCAGTCTGCAGTTGTGGGGAGCCAGGGCTACTTGCTAATGATGTCCCCACAGCTTAGGTGGTGTGCAGGTACCTCACGCTCAACATGTCCCCCAAGTCTGGTCATCTTACCCCACAGAACCTGCTCATCTCACTAATATTCCCTTATCAGTCAGTGCGTGGCATCCGACAGCTCAGGTGCAGGCTTGAGTCACCTTCAGCTCTTCTCCCCCCCCCCGACCCCCACTCCCAGTCTCCATCTAGTCAGCTGACGTCTATGGAGCCCCTCACCGAGATGACCCTGGCATCTCTCCTCCTTTCCACTCCCACTGCTGTTTCAAGTCCTATCACTTTTTTCCTTGACAACTGCAACAGCATTTTCCCGTTTCTTTTCTACCAATCGCAATGGGCGAACACCCACATGCAGGCTGTGGTGCCCTGCCCTGCCCCCATACCC
>NW_017731377.1:3807111-3812629 GCF_001890085.2 Hipposideros armiger | reverse complement strand
CCACTCATCCAGCCCTAGGAGGTATTATTTTATTATTTTTCTACTCCTGCCTCATTCTCTGTAAAGCCAACCTTGATTCCTCCTTCTAGAATCAATAACTCCCTCCAAAATATTCCAACAATGCGCTTCCTTTAATCTCTACTAGGCATTTATTACAGTCTAACTCAAGTTACCATGAAATGAATCCATGCTTGCTGGGCTATTAAACAATGATTTCCTCATGGAGAGAAGGTTGCTCTTGGCAGAAGGCAGGTGTTCAGCACGTGTAGAGTGAACAGATGAATAAAATTACCGCCCTTTCCAAGAGCTTCATGATCATATTCCTGGCTACACATAAAATCTCTCTCTAAAATTCATTGGCAGATTACGTGGATTCCTATCTCAGCTATACTACTTACTAGCAATATGTCCTTTGGTTTTGTTTCTTCATCTGAATAAAGGGAAACGAATAAGTACTATTCTGCAGAACAGCAGTTAAGGATGAAACCATGTACCTGGCATGTCAGAGTCAGTTGAAAAATGTTGGCTGTTATTACTATTGTTAATAATAATGATCCGTTCGTAGGGCATTAGCTCATGCTATATATACCCTAAAGGCCACTTCTGGAAGACCCTTTGGTTTTCAGGTCGCAGGGACTCCCTTGGTCCTAACATGAAAACGCCAGGCTAAGCCACTGGTCCATGTCCCCCCTCATGAGGTGAGCTATGCCTGCAGCAGACAAAGTCATGCCTTAGCTATGGAGGTGGCTGTCATCACCAGCTCTGAGCAGCCAATCACAGGTGCATGTATTGCCCCACTGTGGGAAATAAGAATGGTATGTTCTTGGGTGGCCGTTTTGCTCAGTTGGTTCGAGCGCAGTGCTCTTAACAACAAGGTTGCTGGTTCGATCCCCGCATGGGCCACTGAGCTGCGCCCTCCACAACTAGAATGAAACAACTACTTGACTTCTTGACTTGGAGCTGATGGGTCCTGGAAAAACACACTTAAAAAAAAACAACAAAAGGAATGGTATGCTCTTATAGTCCAGATAATTTGCCGTCCTAGTTTTCATATTGCTCAGCTCTTCTTCCAACGTCAAAATGTTGTTTCAGTACTCAGGACACCTGGACAGAGAGTGGAAAATTGCTTCTTCATTTGTGTCTTATAAGATCCTAATGTAGACTAAGATATCTCTGCTTTTACCAGCAAGCAGCTCCATCGGCCTGACAGCCAGCCCCATTAGTGAATGCATTGCTCTCTGTTAGCATGTTAGCAAATTGCATGGCTTTTGGTTCCTACCAGGCACTGATCAAGCACCTCGTGGCAGGCACTGTGCTCAGTACTGGAGAAATCAAGGACAGGCGAGACATGATCCTTGCCCCTTAGGAGATCACACACTAATGTGGCTCTCAGGCAACTACAACTGATAACAGAATTAGGGTGTGAATTCTGAAGCCAGGAGAAGAGTTAGAAATTGCCTCATCTAACTCCCTCAGTTTTAAAATGAGCAAGTGAAGCTAAAGAGATTATGTGATCACCTCAAGACCAGCAGTTCTCACACTTGGGGTGGGTCTCAGTTTTGTACCTCCCAGACAAGTGACTTTTCTATTAAATAACTCTGAGGGGACTCATCCCTTCCAATCAGTCATACCTAAGCCTGAGAAGTATCTTTGATCCAACAGTGTATAGCAGACAGGCTGCGCCTGACCCAGAGCTTCTAAGGCTTGTCCTCGATGGAACGTTTCAGACAAGATGTCAGAGTTGAGTTTGATCACTGGGAAAGAGCTCCAAGACATCTGACAATTGTAAAATGCCAGGAAGCCACCACTGTCAAAGTGCAGGACCAACCTGGGAAGAAAAGATCATAAGCGCATATAGTTACAATAGTATTGTCATGTCACACATCCATCCAGCTCCCACTGCATGGTCAGGATTAACCCGGGGGAGCGAAGGTCCCAAAAGAGAAATGGGATGGCTCTGCCAGAATTGTAAGAATTTCAGGGCTAAACGGAATGAAAAGAAAACATATATATAGCTCTTCATTTTTCTGATTATAACAATACATGTTCACTAAAGACAACTTGGGACATACAGAAAGGTCTGAAGTTCAGGAGTTGTGGCTACCTGAACAAAAACAGGGCTTATTAGGAAAAAGGACAGAAAGACAGGTACTAAAGAGGCACCACCTCCAGTCCCAGGCAAGATTTACCCAGAAAGAAACACCCACATATACTCCCATGGGCTTCCTGAACTCCAAGGACAGAGGAGAAACCATATGAACTTTGATAAAGAAATATCTGTAAGGGAAGATAATCAGGCTGGAACTGGACTCCATATCAGAAGGAGAGTAAGATTTATGTAACTGACCTAGATGGTATTCTCATGCGAAAGCAAAAGGATGATTTTAGAGGAACAGGAACTCAGAAAAACATCTACGCATAGTATCAGAGGTAATTAATTACTCAAGGTAAAAATACATACCCAATATAAATTAAATCAGCAAAGATCTCAAGATAGGAGGAGATGAAAACGCCATGAGCAGTGCTGGATTTTGTTGTATTTATTGTGAGATCTAAATAAATAGTAATTATGATAGCGCAACTGACAACTACAACATAAATGCTAGGAAAGAATTCTTGAAACAAAAGATACCTATTTTAATGTTTTTAATATTAATTAGTTTGACTATACATAACTAACATAATGTAGTTAATGAAGTCGAACTAAAATTCTAAACTATCTCAGCAAATGCAGGAGGAGATGGATGGATATGACAGAAAACAAGCAGTGACGTAGAAATATTTTATTTTATTTTAAATTTGTTAAGCATTTATTTCAGCCAAACTGATGACATATGCTGAGGAGCAAGACCTCAAATGCTCTGGAGTAGAAATATTTTAAAGGTCTCATCTCAGAGGGGTGAAAGAGACTGAGCAAAAAACAGTTTCAATAATGAGGGAGAAGAGTTATTAATTTAGCATTATTAAAAATTTGATGGTTGTTAACTAAAAAAAAATATGGTATAATTTAAAGATAAGATTATTACCAACAGAATGAAAATAAATAGCAGTACTTCCAAATTAACAAGGGTAAAGAAAGGCAGAAAAGAAACTTGATAAATCCAAAAAAGAAAAGAAACAAGGTGGCCAGCCGAGTGGCACGTTGGTTAAGAGCTGGTTTGGGACGCCAGAGGGCCCCAGTTCGGATCCCACATATGAGGACCAGTGACACTGCCCTCCACAGCTAAGATGCTGAACAACAGCTCGACCTGGAGCTGGGCTGCCGTGAGTCGCCGCGACGGCGTAGGCTGCAGCCCNAAAAAAAAAAAGTAAATATAAGGAAGCAAAAAGGATTTAAATTAGATGAGAGTGTCAGGACTGTAAGAGGTTGTTGACGCAGGCTGCAGGCAATGGTCTGAAAACAGATAGTAGTGAGGCACGTTTGAACACAGATTCAAATGATGCGTAGAGAAGTTTTGGATCCTAGCTGATTATAATAGCATTTTCTATGCTGTGTTCCAAGGAATAGTAAAGGTAAAATGAGTTTCACGGTAAAATAAGGTTTGGAAACACCAGAGCAAAGTGTGCTTTATTGAGGAATTTCTTGGAGACTTTATGAGCTCCATAAACCTACAAGGGATACAGCATGCAGTGTTTCTCAAACTTTTTTGATCACAGAACCCATCTCTTGAGACATCATGGGTGATGCTTCTTCCTTGGATCATATTTTCAGAGCTAATGGATCAAAGGAAACTTGGCTGCTCTGAGGGACATACCCAGAAAATGTCAGCCAGGACTTGCCCAATGCCCATGGTATAGCCGTCGAAGCCTGATAGAGAAGGGACTACGAAGTGCGAGTGGTTAAGTGTGTGCCTTTGGCCCTTGTAAACCGTGTGACTTCAAGCAAGGTCCTCAGCCTCTCTAGAGTTTAATTTCCTCATCTATGTTACAAAGGTAGTAACAGTGAGTACCTATCTTCATGGGTTTTTTTTATTTTCTTTTTTTTGCAGATTATATGGCAAGAACGAGGCTAAGTGCTTTACATGGTAAACACTCAGTCTATATGAGCTATTATACAGGTCATAGGTCTGCCATAAACTGGGTTTCCCCACTGTTGACAACTCTTGATTACTTAAGACAGATGAGAATAAAGGAAAGTCACAACTATCAGCCACAGTTTTCAGTTTCACTCACACAAATCACTATCTTCTCCTTGCCAGAGGCCGAGACAACAGAAGTGAAATCCATCTCTGCTTCACCCGATCTCCTGCCAGTGCAGTGCCCTGCAGGGCAGAAGAACGGCTGAGCATTCACCCCTCCTCGTGCCCTGCTCCTTTTAAGTGAATCCATCAAGCCACCTCAACAAGCCCAACACAGCCACCTTCACAAAGAGCTCAGTTAGTTATAGTGTAAGAACCATTACTGCCAAATACATGTGACAAAAGAAAAATAACCAAGAGCTTTATTTTCATGTCCTAGTTTCTTTTCTTCCAGCTGTTGCTAACCGTACACTGTGTCTCTACAATCTGTGATTCCTGCATTGTTCCATATATCAACAATCACAAATATGTCAAATACACCCTTGAAAAAGAAATCAGCAGCTTTCTTCTAAAGCCCGCTGGGCCCACCAGGGAGGTGGCCAGCTCCCTGGTCACCCTTATCCCCCTGCCCCTTCTCCTGGTGTCGCCATCCCACAGGAAAGGGCCCGGGCAGGAGGCTGAGTCCCAGCACGACCCTCATGCTACTCCGTCTTCATCCCTGGATGCGTCCAGAGGAATGCAGGAAGGCAAATCCGTGCTCCTGTTTCTCAAATGGAGGGCCTTCAAACCAGCCAACATTTCAAAAACAAAACCAAACCAAACAGAGCAATGTTGGGGCACAGCTGTCTTCCACAGGCTTTCATCTTAATCACAGGGGGGGGGTTTTCCCCTGTCATCATGACTTTTCCCATCTTCCCCAATGGCAGAATTAGATAGGAGAAATTAACCAACACTTGGGGGGAAAAAAAAACCTAACCCTGTGGAAACTCTACCTTAGACGTAACTCCAGTGACATGAACATCAACAGGACTGACAGCCCTCTGACCCATGGTCCCCTCTAATCCCTGTACCCAGTTCCAGTCCCTGCCCATAGCCCCTTTCTTGACACTCAGGCATCATGGTCCCTAAAGAACAAGGTTCTGTGAAGGAAGGGCCTGAACCCCTTGGGAGAGCTGGCCCTGCTCTGGCTCGTCGGGCGGCAGCCTGGGCTGGCACTGTGGGCACCACCACGTGAGCCTCTGGAAGCCACCTGGAGGCCCAAAGGCCTCCTTCATGACCTGATGCCCGGCAGGGCACTGCTCTTTCTGGTAGATCTGTGGGTGCTGCTGTCTGCCTTGGAACTTGCCCTGAAGCCAGTTGGCACTGAACTCCACCACATGATCCACGAGGACCTCAAGCTGCGGAGGACTGAGGAGTGAACCAAGAGCAAGAGGATGGATCCCAGCTCTGTACAAGGCTTCATTCTTAATGATGTTCCCTGAAAGAAAGCAGAAAGAAGA
>NW_017731377.1:3797900-3801781 GCF_001890085.2 Hipposideros armiger | reverse complement strand
TGAAGCAACGTCCTCCACAACTAGACTGAAGAACAAAAGGACAGCAACTTGTCTGTTCCCCTTCCCCTAATTCCCCAGCACTGTTCCCATCCTCCAATTCCCCTATAAAAATCTTTAAAAAAAAAAAAAGAAAAGAAACAAGGTATAATGCAATGGCAAATAGAAGAAAATCCAGATACCAGTTACCCCATTTGAAAACAAAGAGTTTCAATATGAGTGTAAAAAGATACAAAAGGCTGTCTCACTGTTTATAACAAAAACATCTAAAATAAGTGAAAAAACATACCAACTAAATAAAAAAAGACCAATGGGGAGACCAACCGAACACCAAATAGCCCTATTAACATCAAGTAAAGCAGACTTCAAGACCCACAGCAAAGAGGAGGTATGTTATTTCATAATGAAGCTGCCAAGAACCTGTGAGAATCAGGGGCCTTAATGCCTGAGACATCAGGGCAGCAAAACACACGAATAAAAATGGTTAGAAAGACAAGGAGAAATGTTAAAAAACCACAACTACCCTGGGGACTTTAATACTCCTCTACCCAAGTTTGGCATATTAAGTAAACAAAAAATAAGCAAGGACAGAGAGAATCTATTGTCAAAGCGATAATCTGTTAATATTTACAGAATGTTTTACTCTTTTTTTTTTAAGATTTTATTGGGGAATTGGGGGAGGGGGACAGCGCTGGGGAATCAGGGAAGGGGAACAGACAAGTTGCTGTCCTTTTGTTCTTCAGTCTAGCTGTGGAAGACATCGCTTCACTGGCCCGTGTTGGTATCATCATTGAGTGCTTCCCGAGTGAGGCAGATCAGTAGCCGGCCTCTGGACAGCCACTCATGGTGGCTCTCGGTAGCCCACACCAGCTGCCGGCCGCTCACACTGGCTGCTGGCCACACATGGTAGCTTATGGCAGCCCACTGCAGCAGGAGCTGCAGCCTATGCCGCCACCAGCAACTCACAGCAGCCCAGCTCCAGGTCAAGCTGTTGTTCAGCATCTTACCTGTAGAGGGCAGTGTTACTGGCCCTCATGTGGGATCCGAACCAGGGCCCTGCTGCTCAGAGCTGGCGTCCCAAGCCAGCTCCTAACCAATGTGTCACTCAGCCGGCTCAGAATGTTTTACTTTTAACGAACATACTATCTTCATTTATGTACACAAAGTACACGCAAAGATCAATCCTGTGCTTGACTATAAATCTTAATGCCAAAAGTAGAAAATGTACAGGCTTTAATCATAATCCAATCAAAAATTACAACAAAACAAAATGACTCCAAACACTCAAAACATTTGGAAAATTAGGCAACACTCTTCCATATCGATAGAGTATACAAAACTAATATTATTGATTTGAAAGACCAACAAAATAGATAAAACTCCAGCAAGCCTAATTAAGAAAAAAAAATAGGAGGGACAAATTTCATATATAAAACATGAAAAATGAGACATAACTTGACAAGAAGAGATTTTTAAAAATAAGTGAATAATATGTGTTAACTGTAGCAGTGAATTTGAAAATCTCGGGGTGAGCCTTGTTAGTAGAAGGGCACTTCAACTCCCCTAGTTGGAGACTAGCTCAGGAATCAGCCCAGGAACGAGCCAGCTTAGCAACAAAAAGTTTGCTGGGGGTTCTGAAGAACCTCTCCTTGCTCGTCTGAATATCTAGAATTGACCCTGTCTCTCTTCCTCTTTTCTCTTTCCTTGTGTGGACCTAAGGCCTGGAACTGCACGAGCCTCTTGCTGCTGAACTAAGGACAAAACCAACATGTGGGAACGTGCAAGGCCAGGAGAATCACAAGAACACGAAGCCAAAAGCTGGGAACTGAGTTAACACCAAAGCCCACCCTCCCTCTGCACTTCCAATTATGTGACCAAAAAAAAATCTCCTCCCCATTTAAGCCAGCCTGAGTTATTTTTACAGCCCAAAGCATCCTGCTGGCCCTACATCATACTACAAATATAAATAAAGACTACAGTTCTGACCATAAAAAAATACATAACTATGAGGCTTTAGGAAACAGAAAAGCTGTGTGACTTTTGGGTAGAAGGGGCCTTCTTTAGCAAGAGGGGAAAACTTAAGAGCCATCAAGAAACACACCGATCACTGACCACTGACTACATAAAAATGAAAAATCCTAAATGCCAACAGGAAGACACTGTCAAAGGGCACAGACTGGAAATGATACTGGCACCGCACATCACAAATGCTAACGCAATATCCAAAGGCCCCTGCAAATTGATTTAAAAAGTACACAAACAACCCAGTGGTATGAGAATTCAGCTAAGTGGGCACTTTTGCAAAGTCATGAGAATGTTCATTCTCTTTGACCAGCAATGACTCTTCTGGGCATGTACAGTAAGGAAATAACCCTGAACAGGATAGAGTAAAACCCTGGATAGAGTTTTATGCACTAAAATAGTCTCAACATTAATAGATTAAAAACAGACAATTCCGGGGCTGGCCAAGTGGCTCAATTGGTTAAGAGTTAGCTTAAGAGCGCGAGCTCTGAGCAACAGGGCCGCCAGTTCGATTCCCACATGGGCCAGTGATGCTGCACCTGAGCCGAGCTGCCACTGAGCTGCCAACAGGTGGCAGAATGGCTCAGCTGGTGAGAGCACATGCTCCTAATAACAAGACTGCCTATTCGACATGGTGGCCTCGCCCGCCCACAGCTAAGTCTGAGCTCGGCACCTTGAGCTGAGCTGCCACCTGGATGGCTCAGTGGATAGAGTATGCGTTAACAACAAAGCTGCCAGTTCGACTCCCACATGGGANATTTAAATTTTAAAAAATATACATATACACTTTTATATAATCCATATTTTATATATACAATGTGCAAGTACGCATAAATATATTCTTCTACATACAAACAGCAATCTAGTACTCAAATGGTATCTTCACAGCATTTGGTCTAGAAGTAATGTAAGTTAAAAAAAATTAAGGTGAGATGGCCTCTGAGAAGTTGAAGATTTTCTCCAAAACCCCTTTGTAGCCTGTTATGGACTGTATTATGTCCCCACCCACCCCCACCGCCCACCACCCCCCAAAATTCATATGAAGCCTTAACCTACAATGTAACTGTATTTGGAGAATGGGCCTTTAAAGAGGTAATTAAGTTAAAGGAAATCATAAGGATGGGCTGTAACCCAGGACTGGAATCCTTCAAAAAAGGGGAGACGTCAGGAATATGTGCACAGAGCAAAGGCCATGTGAAGACACAGCCAGAAGGTGGCTGTCTGCAAGCCAAGGAGAGATGCCTCAGGATAAAGCAAACCTGTTACCACCTTGATTTTGACTTTCCAGTCTCCAGAACTGTGAGAAAACAAACTTCTTGGGCCCGGCCAATGTGGAGTGTTGACTGCAAGCTGACATGGTCCTTGCAGTCTGAGATTTCAGCGAAAAGCTGACCCCATTCTCCTATCCCCCTTGCTCGTGGTCAGCTTTGGACAAACTAGCTCCTTCCTTCTGACCTTTATTTAGAGACGAGCTCCTTGGCTGAGCTTGCCTACTTCTGCAATCTGTACCTACAAGTCTAACTATACAGAACTAGAAAAATATGCTGCACCAGATAGCTACTCCCCTGTTCCTCTTTTAACTTCCTGACTGTAGCTGTATAAAGTGTATCTGATTATTAGGGGCCCTTGCAAGCCATCAGCTTGCAGAGACCTCCTTTTGACTCAGGTCTCCTTTATTTTTCATTCCCCACTGTCCTCCCTTGGGTCACCGGCCGGCAACAGGTCGAGTGGCGCGTTGGTTAAGAACTGGCTTGGGACGCCAGCTCTGAGCAGCAGGGCCCTGGTTCGGATTACACATGAGGGCCAGTGATGCTGCGCCCTCTACAGCTAAGATGGTGAACAACAGCTCGACTTGGAGCTGG
>NW_017731377.1:3795313-3796700 GCF_001890085.2 Hipposideros armiger | reverse complement strand
GAAAAAAGAGAAGTCTCTCTCGTGGCCCAGAGCAGGCAGGGCAGGCTTCTCAGATGTGATGGCAAAGCTAAATCCAGAAGAAAGACTAGGAATTACCATGGTAACAGGAAGGGGCAGGAATGGGGGCAGAGTTGGGAGAAAAAGGAAGACTTGCTCAAGCAGGGGAGCAGCATGTCAAAATCATAGACAAGGACTGTTAGAGGAGCTCCAGATGGTTGACTATGATTGGAAGAGAGATTTGGGGCAGAGTAAGAAGCATAGTGGAGAGGGAGGCACGAGTCAGACCACAGGAACTCTATGAGCCCCTTACAGAGATTCTGACTTAACGCTCAGGGCAAAGGTAAGCTGGGTGGAAACCGAGATCAAAAGAGATATGCTCTTTCCTTATGTCCTTGCTGGCCCAGTGGGATTAAACATAGTTCCCAACCAAAGGTGCACATCAGTCAGCTAGAGTGATCAAATCACTCCAGACTCCCTGACTCAGAATCTCCAGCTCATGCATATATATTCTTTATAGTTCCAAGGGCCACTGTGATGCCCACTTCTGGCTGAGAAATACCAGAATGAAAGAAGGGGAGCTGCGTGGAGTTCTAGTGTGGTTGTCTTGGCTCAAGGACGTGATGGCATGGAAAGTCTTGAGATGAATTCTAGGCGAGGCACGGGATGTGCTGATGGAGACTGCCCACCTGTGGGAGGTTGTGAACAAGCCCACCAGTGGACGATGAACTCACCTGCGTGTCCTGGAGCCACAACGACTGGAAGCTGGCAGGGTTTAGCTTCTTGCTGCTGCCCCCTGTCTTGACCACCTGCTGTCCCACAAAACCAGAGACCAAATGGTGAAACTTCCTCACAGATGGCCCTTCTGGCATCCCTGTTGGTAGAAATGGGGAAAAGAGGCCACTGACTTAGCTGGTTTCCCTCTATCATTTCAGATGGGTGCCGAGCTCCAAGCTTTCAAGCAGCTATTTTTTTACCATCAATTTGAACAGCATATATGGCCATAAAATGGACTGTGGTGAAGTGGGGTCAGATCAAAGAGAGGTACCAGCTGTGCCAGCTTCCCAGGAATGGTTTCCCCTCCCAGTCCCTCACCCTTCTTTATGCAGCAAACACTTATAAGCATCAGCAGTGTGCTAGGCATCGCCTCACAGGCAGAAGCCCTCCACTTAGATACTGCAGCAGCTTGAACTGGAGCGGGTCCTTGTTACTTTTTGCCTGGACTGTAGCCCCTAACTCATCTCCACTTTCTCTGTCCTCCTCCTTCTGCCCCCTCCGCCCCCAAGCAATTGTTCCAATCTACTATTACTGATTTATTTCCTTTTTTTTTAGCTGAGCTATCCTGCCACCTGTTGGCAGCTCAGCGGCAGCTCAGCTTGGGCCGAGAATC
>NW_017731377.1:3781949-3793716 GCF_001890085.2 Hipposideros armiger | reverse complement strand
GGGCGTCTTGCGTCTGCGGGGGGCTCTGCCTTCCGAACCCGCTCGGAACGTAGGCCGGGTAGCAGAGAGCCTGGCCGCGGACCAAACTGGGAAAGGAGAGCGTGTGACGCGAGACCCCACCCTCGCGGCGGGCCCCGGGCGGCGTTGCGCTGGAGCGTGTAGAGCGGGACTCCGCCCCCCGGGTGAGCGTAGGAGGCGGGGCTAGCCCGGGTTGGGTGGGTGCAGGGCTCTGTCGGACCGGCGGCGGGGCGCAGGGACTCCCCTTTAGTCCGGGAGGATGTGGGGCTCCTACCCAAGTGGGTTCTGGAGGCCCGGCGGTGGCCGAGGATTGGCGGTAGAGGACGGCTGTGGAAGTAGGGCGGAGAGAGACCGAAACTGAGCAGACGGTGGAGAAGAAGCCAAGCACCCTTGGAACATTTCTCTTTAAGACAGATGGTTATAGATAAAAGTTGACAAATTGCTAATAGGAAAAGTGTGGGTGGTTCGGGCAAAGGCAAGCCTTTGAGTTGATTTTGCTGGGCTTCCTAAACCTAGTGAGGTTATTGTGAAAAGGGAAAAAAGGCTGTCAAGAAATTCTCATGAAATTTTTAAAGGGTGGGATCTTTTACTTTATATAACTTGAATATTATTATTTGAATTTTTACCATCAGCAAATTTTGCCTTACAAGTACTTTTATTCTATATTAAAGTTTTATTTCAAAGAATTAAAAAGATAAAATAATAGAGTAATTAAAAAGAAGCATCTCCCATTGTTGTTCATTCTCCGAAGAGGGTGGGGAGCTGCTGGCATGAGAGAGCAGGCACCTTGGACCCCAGCTGAGCGGTCTGTGGGGAAGACTTGGCGGCACAGAGAGACAGGCCCAGTCCCTTCTCCAGAGGTTGCCTGCCAGTTGAGAGGGAACAGTACAGGTGGCCTACTGAAGGGGCTAGAGCAGGAAGTGAGCAGAGGAAGGCTGGGAAGGCCTGGGGTACAGGGGGTCTTCAGCACAGAGATACTTTAGCGAGAGACCGGATGAAGTTCGTGGGCATGGAGCTTACAGGAGGGATTCCCTGAGAGCTTCTGGTCTCCCTGTTTCTATATCTGGCCTCTTCTGGAGACCCACATCCCCACCACAGGATGTCCCCTGCTGTAGGATCAGGCACACCAGAACAGTAGCTTCTGTAGACTCTGGCTGAGCTGGGAAGCCAGAGCCACAATCCTTGCCTCTCTTCTTGGAATGAATGCCTGGCACCTAAGAGGTATCTGCTTAGGCCAAAGGGCATTCGAATTGAGAAACCCAATGGTTCACAGCCTGACTCTGTCATTTGTAATAATAGCTGCTGGGCGTTGAGCACATACTCTGTGCAAGACGCTGTTCTAAGTTCTTTACATAGATTGCCTCATTATTAGCTGTAGGAAGACAAACACAATATCTCGGAATCTATCCATGTACTAAGTGGGATATCTATTTCATGGTGCTTTATGGAAATATAAGAAAGCAGGGCTTCTCAAACTTGAGTATGCATATGAACTGCCTGGGAATCTTGTTTAAGTGCAGATTCTCACTTTGGTTTGTAGCAGGACCCAAGATTTTACCTTTCCAACAAGCTGCCAGGTGATGCTACTGCTGCTTCTGGTTCAGGGACCACACTTGGAGCAGCAAGGACTCACAGTGCTTGGCAGTTGGTAGGCACTCAATAAACATTTTTGAATGAATGATTACATGAAATATCAGATACAAAACACTCATAATGCTGTGCAAGTGTATGTAATCATTCTAAGACAATAAAACCAGCGAATCTGCCAGAAAAAGGGCAAACTCCTAGAAGAGTAACTATCAAATAGCACCTGAGAACACTATTTCTGTATCAGACTACAAAATCCCACCACCCAGCAAGCAGAGCTTGGGCATGTAATTCAATCTTTTTGTACCTCAGTTTTGTCATTTGTAAAATGAAGTGAAATGCTTACCTCGCTGGGCTACTGTGGGATTTATTGAGATGATTCACATCAGTCTCTTAGCACTGGACCTGACATAGACTAACAGCTCAATACATTTCAGTTATTAATATTATTTGCCTCCTGGGTTCGGGGCAGCCCCAAAGCCCACAAAAGCCTGGACCACAGCACTATGGGGTCAGCAGGCAGCTTTCTAGGAGCCATGGAGCCAATGCCTCTCTATTCTTTTGATTTCTCCAAAAGGGTTAACGTTATAATGCACATGAAAATCGATTAAAATGCAGCATCCTGCAAGACAACGAGAAAGGAAATGAAGGAGAAAAGCAGTAGGATCAGGTAAAGAATCAAATTGCCAAGGAAACAGTTTGGGGATTCTGAGCCACATCAAGGGGGATTCATATGTCTCTAGAGGCACCTGGGGAGCACAAGGGCTGAGAGCGAGGCTCCTGGGTCTATTCCAGTTGCTCCTGTTTTGGACAGTAAGCCCTATTTCCCAATGGTGCTAGGTCCTTCTTTAATCATGTCTAAATTGGGAGAATTGGAGAATTTGGAACCAAGGATCCTCCCCAATTTTTAGAAAGACCTTGAAAGACTTCACCTTGAAGTGGGACGTAAAACCCAGGCTGTGTGGGGCTCCCAGCTTTGACATGTCCACACTTTAGGAGAGGCAGGGGTAGAGGCAGGCGTGGTTTGAATCCTGATTCTGCATCTACTAGTTCTGTGACCTTCAGGGAGTTACTTAAAATTTATGAGCCAGTATCTTCTTTGTGTGCAAACCATGGTGACGATGTATACATGTTTTATGTGTATGTATCAAACTACTAACAGCATCTGATGTGCAGTAGTTCTCAATAAGCAGTATTTAGCAGAATTTCTGGATTGATCTCAGATTGCTTGAAAGGCTGTTACGCTCTGAAGGGCACAGAGCAAGTATAATAAAAGAAAGCAGGCGCCCCCACGTGGTAAGTGAATTAACTGCAAGGACTGTACCTTTATTTCAATCCCAGAGCCTCCCTCAGGAGGGTAGGCACTCAGTAAGTGCTGCTCTCCCTGTCAGGCCTGTGGCCTTGGGCAAGTTTCCTGGATGATGGTGAGACAAGAGGACTTGGGCCAGATGATATCTGACACCCCTCATGATCTGTAAATGAGTCAGGCATGATCTCCCAATCCAGGCATCCTTTTTCCTAGTGGGGTTCAGCTTTCTTTTCATTCCATTCGACTCTCCCAGGCTAGTTACTGGACACCTTAGCAATGCTAACTTCCCCAAATCCTTAGCAGATTGTATCCTGTAACCTCACTGTATTCCCATCAACCCCAGAGCCCTTACCCTCCTGTAAGGAAGGGGCTACCAGGAATTCTTCAGCCCTCCTGGTGTGAACAGCTAGATTTTAGGCTGCAGGACCTCCCAGGAGCGACTTAACAGCCACCTTGGGACTGTTTGATTGCCTGACTTTATAGCTAAACGGGATAGTTTACTCTGGGCCCAACTTGCCCACCAACTGCCAGGACGCCCTAGATGGCGCTGACCTGGTCAGTTTGACCAACAAAGCCCTGCAGCACTGGACCAAACCAGAGCCTGAGAGCAGGAGTTCTTAACCTGGGGTATGTGGAGAAGCTTCCAGAGTTTCACTGGTATGCAAAATCTCAGGCTATATGTACCTTTCCAGGAAAGTCAGCATGGCTTTTGATACATTTTCAGAGAGCTCTGTGACCCCAAAAGTTGAAAAACCACTGCCCCACATTGCAGAAATGACTTACTTCAAGCATTCTCTATATGGGGGGCTCCTGCAAGAAGCCTTGGTGGTGTGTTCCAGTTCTATAACCCACAGTCCCTCTCAACACAGCTGGGCAGCGAAGGAGGATACCAAGGTTATTCAATGGGTTTAGGAAAATACACCAGAACTAAAGCATAACATGCTGTGTGGCAGCCACAGGAGACTTAAAAATGTTTTGCATCATCCCTGCTTCCTTCGCTGGTATTAGCTTTTAGAGCCAAGACACCATCCTTCACCGATGGCAAATTTCTATACTTAGAAGGGGCATTTAGAATTAAGACTGGCAATAACAAATGAGTCAAGTGATAGCATTCTGTTTGGGGCCCCAAATTAAGTGTGGCTAAGAAGCAATAAGCCCAGTTCTCTTAGGCTCATGAGCAGGTTCTGGATAGCATTCACACGGAGTTCCAATCTGTTTTTGGCAATGGCTGCAACATTGGAATAATTTCCTAGATGGCTACTTATTTAAGAAACAATGCTCCTTTGGATGTATAGCTTCTGAAACATTTTTAAACCTCATTACTCCCGTCATAACAAAGCTACTGTTCGCTACTTGGAGAACATCAATCTGGAGCCTCCAAGGAGCACTTTCCAAGTGCGTAAGACCTGGAGAGGTGGGAGCCACTTCCATCCAACTCATTTCAGAGCTGCTGGTCCCAAGTCCGGGATGCAAGACCTAATTCAGTGTGACTCAAATCAAAGGAGGAATGATAAATCTAATTATTTTACATCTTTAATTAGAATTCATTTCATTTGAGCAAATCCATTTTAGAGAAGAGGCAGCCCAAGAGACTACAGGGTCATTCTAAGAGGAGTCTACTAGTATTGTCTGCTAGTATTGAGCTTCTGGCTTACCTCCTTGCAATCAGATTCACTGATTAGGAATTTGGAACTGCCCATTAATTAGTTAAAACACCTCTTATAAACCCAGTGGGGGGGTCACATATTTGTTTTTCAGGGGAAGCCAGGGCCACCACAGCTGTAGGACAGGAGGCAATCACCAGAGAGCAGGGAGGGGATGGAGTGTGTGTGTAAGGGAGGTACGGGGGCTCGTATTTATCACCCTTCCCTCGGGAGGAGAACCTCTTCATGTAGGGCCTGCAACCACATCTACAGCCTGGGCCCAAGAGCACCAGTTGCCCCACAGGCTTTTTCTGACTCCTCTGTTCTTGTTAACCCAGAGTGCAGCTGTGTGGTCACCTCTTTCCATAAAACTAAACCCACAATCTCCCAGGCTTCAACCAGAAGAGTGAGATGGCAATGCACAGACCAAAAGAAACTGGACTTTGAAACATTAGGTGCGTTTTAATGTCATTTTTGCTTGGATTATTTAGCTTTCCTTGTTATTGAGTAGTCTTTTTGCAAATGCCACTGCTGCAGCTACTGGAAGGGATATGAAAGTCACACTGCAGCCAGAGTGGTATAGAACAGCAGCACTTCCAGGAGGCTACAGGTCAGAGGCCTCAGCAACTGAAACAAGAGGACAGATTCCTGAAGGCCCCACTTCCCAAGCTAACCCTTGAAGATTTGAGGTCCTTGGTCATGGGGTGATGGCATTTTTGTGTTCTAACTTCAAGCAGGGCAATGATGCAATCTGAACCATAGTGTCCAATGTCAGAAAGGGATTTAAAAACAAAAACCAACCACCTCCACTCCAAAAGCAGATGTCCAGATGGCTGTTTCTCATGCACTCAGTATCCTCTTCAGTATGTCAACTTCTGCAGTCTTGGGGGTGGGGTGGGCTCATCCAAATAACCCCCACCCCAGCTCCATTTGGTGCATGTTCAGTGAATATAAACTTATTTTCACTCCTGTCAAACCCAAGCCAAACATAATCACAGCTACTTCCGCTACTACTCACCCCCTTAAAGGCACTCAAAAGTCAAATATTAAGGATTAATGCTCTCCAACTGTTAAAATGATTTAACCTCTGCCTCAAAAGTTTGTCATAGCAAGAAGGGAGGCTGTAAGGGAACATGAGGGGTTTCTTAGCCTGGACATATGCACATTGGCTGCTGCACTCGCCATATTAGGCCAGACGTTTATACTGATGACACCATCATTGCCAGCCCCCCACATCCTTCCCCCAGCCACTTCTCAGCCATCCAAGAATTGCATCCTTTAGAATATCAGAACGATGTCCTCTGAGGAGGCATTTGGAAAAGCAACCAAGTCTGGTAAGCGAGGAGGCTGAACCAAGCTGGATTATATGATCTGGGGAAAAGCACAAGTTATAACTATATATAAGGTATGAGGTCAGTCTTCTGGTATTGTATATCATTTTGTCCTGGAAGCCATTCCTAAAGAGAAATGGCAGAATGTCTTCAGCAAAGCCCTCATCATCAGAAAACATGTACTTCCCAAGGCCAACATAAATCCTGGTGGGTCTTATCTTTGGTTTTGAAGCTCTTTGGTTACTCTTAGTTGCTAGAGCTATCTGCTACTCGTCCTTCTGGTCACTACATTTAATAGGTTTGGCTATTTCTTAGCAAATGTAAAAGACTTTCTGATTTTACATAGAATGGTTATTATACTTTTTTCCTGACCTGCTCAAAAATAACAGGGGTGCTGTGAAAAGCCAAAGGCCACCCACCAGTTGCCCAGTGGGTTTGGTGTAAGTCAGTTGTGAGAGGCAGGAAGCCATCATAAACAGTTCTGAGTAGGGGTGGATTTGCTTTTCTGGTCCCTTTTCCACAGGTTCCAAGTCAGCGGGTGGCCTTGGGACCATTGCTCCCACCCCCACCTCACTTTTAATATGAAGCAATTAAGCATTTCTATAGCCTAAGAGGGTTGAAGACAAATGGATAAAGGAGAAGTTTCATCTCCTCTCCCACTGGTGTGGAGGATCACCTGCCCCTCAGAGGGCTCATTTGGAGCAAACTGTAAAGGGGAAGTGGAAAATGGAAGTGGGAGGACACCTCAGGATGACCCTCTGGCACATATTTTAACTCACGTGGGCTAGAGATCACTGCCCCGCAGCTCGGCCTCTGCTCCAGTCCTGGTGTTCCCAAAGGGAGCTCTAAAAATGGCCCGCCTTTATTGGGTGAACTGTTGGGCCATAGGAACTGTAGTTAGAGGCTGGTCCAACCCTCTCCTAGGAAACCAAAGCCTAGAGGTTACCTGTCAAGGTCTCAAACTAGTCAGTAGCAGGGCCAGGATGAGTGTTCCTTTCACGCGTCACCATCACTTACAGAGAAAGTCCTGGCCAGCTGCCAAAAGTGAGTGAAGGGAGAAAATGGGTTTAGATGCAGCCTGTGAGCGGATCAGCGAAGGGGACTCCGTGACTCAAGACTGCCTTGCAAGGGGCAGCAGCAAACCTCCCAGGAAAACCTCTGAGGGAGGAGAAAGGAAGGAGTACAGATAAATTTATTAGTTAAATACTGATTTTACAGCCATTTCACCTTAAGACAATGTTAACAGGTTTGTGGGTTAGGGAAGGTATATGAGGGTGGCCTTCATGAAAGAAAGCAATGTAAATGATGATTAAAACAGAATCTTGGTTTAGAGATATTCTCTGCTACAGCCTGTAGGATTTGAGGGTGGGGGGCTGGGTGTTTTGGGGTAGGACACAGTAAGGCCCCAGGAGGACAGGAAGGAGTCTTTGTGAGCCCCAGTGTCACAGGCAGGAACAGCAATGTGGGGAGAAGGCCAAATCCAACCAGCCCAGAGCTGGCAAACCCTCCAGGCCACCTCAGTGTCTTCTCTTATCAGTCGTTGTCTTTCTTTCCATGAGTTTTTGTGGGTTTGTTTGCTTTGCATTTGTGTTGCAAAATCCCTAGCTTTTTGTCTCATGGATAAGATTTTTGCTGGAGAGGACGTGGGTGCAGGAGCTCTGGATGGACTCCACCAGCTGTCTGACCAAGAGGCACATCTCCGCAGAGCAAGAGTGATGTCAGCAAGAGTCGAGTGCAAGCGAGTCAGTATCCACAGAAGACCCCGCCCCCCAACAGTGCCTGCCCCAGCCCCAGACAGTGTCCACCGGATAGCCTCTCCAGAAGGATCTCAAGTCTTAGATGAGTGCTAGTCAAACTTGCTTTAGCAGCAGAACCTCTTTTGTTCTTAGTCAGAACCCCCTGTGCATGATGGGGTGGAGGAAGGATTTGGTGGGCAAGGGCCGGCTTGAGGGGAGCTGCTGTTTGGCTGATCTGTAGAGCTCTTGTTTTGCTGAGGAAGCGACATTTTCAAGCTGAAGGCAGAGCTGAATCTAAATCACTCAGAGCAGTGGAAGGGATTTTTATTTTCAGCGGCCTTGGGGTGAAGAGAAGAAGCGAAGGGATGAGGCCGTGAACCGGGAAAGGAACGTGGGGGAGGCGAAGTTGCCAAGGTGCAATTTTGCAGAAGCCCGTACTGTGTGGTGAATAAAGCAGCCTCTCCTCCATCTCCATCTCTCCACGGAGCACCCAGTAACACTGGTGCTACACCCAGCATTTCTGGAGTCAAGATTCAGTATGGAGGAATGCAGGGGGTGTGTTGAGCTGGAAAGGGAGTGTTGGGCAAGGGCAGGAGCTGCCCAAAGGGGCCTGTCACATCCAAATGCATGTCAAACAGATGCCCTGGCTCAGGCTGGAGCAGGGGTCCCAGTGCCCTGCCCCTGCATCCGCCCTCAGATCCCTGGTGCTGGGAACACCATGGAAAAACCACCACCTTAGGCCACAGTGGTGGAAAGGTAGGGGAGAAGGACATCTCATCTCTTGTCAGGGGTGGAGTGGGGCAGAAAACAAGAAAGAAGTCTCTAACTCCACAGAAGGGACTGAAGTGAGCTCCTAGTGAAGGGTGGGTGCTTCCAGATCAGTCTGGGCTCTTTCCAGCACCCCACCTTGAAAAGCCCTCTGATTAAAATCCAACACCCACTTCCCCTAACCAAATTGTCGACTTCAAGTTTCTTCCCAGTTGTTCTGGAGTTATTTCCAGACAGAGGAGGCCAGCCGCTGGGAGCTCAGGGCCTCATCTCTGCTGTGCTCCAAGTCGTAAGTCCACGCAGGAATCTGAGGAGGGAGGGAGGTGACATTATGCAGTGATTATGTCCCCGTGACTGTCAGCCAAGGCCAGGCTGTTCCAAGGGTCCTGCTTGGAGCTGGCTTGTGGTGACTGGCTGACAGAGGACGCGTAGCCTTGTGGGGACAGCTTCAGGGCTGAGAGGACCGGGTGGATGGAGGGCCCATGGCCAGACATTGCACTGACTGAGAACGTCTGAAAGCAAAAAGTGCAAGACAAGGTCAGTGGAATCACTCCTGAGGGCTCAGGAGTGGAGGTCCGGGCTGGAGAGATGTCCCCAGGCTGGCTCCCACCCCTAGGAGAGGGATTACAGGAGAAAGCCAAAGGACAAGGGCAGGACAAGGGGCCCAGCAGCCCTTGTGCTATGGGATGCGAAGGGTGTGCGTGATTCATCAGCTGCTGCGAACACGATGCCTGGTAGGTTTGAAAATATTCTAGTTCCTCGGAAAGCTCTGATAGCTCTGTGAAACATTTTCTATCATCTCATCACCATCAGATCTCCACTTCCAAACAGTAGCCATCCTTCCCACTCAGAAGGGGCACCTGACGCTCTCAGCTCTATAGGACCAGCCTCTCTTCACTCTGACAGTAGGAGGCTGGTTAGCACATGGCCTCCTGTAGTACAGCGTATGGATGGGGAAGACATCAGAGTTAGTGGGAGGCTATGACATGACCAGGCCTGGGAGCATCATGATCTCAAATGAGGGAAAGCTCAGAGTGTAGGGGTGAGGAGCAGGGATGCCATCACATCCGAAAGAGGAGAAGGAGGGGACTGCTGGCTCAGCCTCTGGACACTCGGGTGGAGCTGGACCTGCAGCTGACCTGCATTAACATGGCACCACCCCCAAGCCATCCACCCTACCCTCTGCGTTTCCAACACCTTTGCCCACGTCAGGATGGCCCTCCTCCTCTTCCTGCTGTTAAAATCTACCCGTCTTTCAAGGCCAAGGTCAAACCACCCCTCATTTAGGAGGCAGACTTGCCTAGAAAACCTCTTGCTCTGCCTCCTGCAGCCTGCTACACTTGTACCCACCGCCGGCCCCAATAGACACAATTGGATTCAGGTTGTAGGTGTGTGTCCTGCTGTATGCCAGCCCCAGACTCCTTTCTCCTTGTCCCCGAAGGTCCTGACACAGAGGAGCTGCCAAACATTTGTGTCCACATCACTGTAGCTTAATCAGATGTGCTGAAATAAACCCTTGAGCAACAGCCTCTAGCCTTGGGTGGGGGGCCCCCTGGGACAGCAGGCAGCTCTCTTGGCCACATGCTCCACATCCAAGCTCCCGTGCTGGCCTGGTGCCCTGGTATGCTGCAACCTACTTCCCCATGGGCAGTCCTGCCCCCTCGCCCAGGGGCATACCTGGGACATGGAGCTGCCGTGCCCATAGTGGGACACCAGCCCGGGCTCTGTCTTGATGGGGCGCATCTCTTCACCACTGCTACTGGCCACAGTGCTGGAGTTGCTGGAAGCGCCACTGGTGGGAGGAAGGCTCTCACTGCCCGCAGGACCTGGAACAAGGCAGAGTCAGGTCACCCAGACCAGGGGCAGCAACAGGCAGAGGGCGGTCCTTTCGGACACCCGGGTAGGTCTGTGCTAGTGGCTTATTTACATGTGCTGGGGAGAGAAGCAGGCTCTCTCATCGGTGTAGGCCAACCGTTCCCAAAATGAGCTTTTCAAGGGAACTTTTTCAAATGACGAGCTCACCACCCTTTATCCCAAACCCTTGAGGGCACATGCGTTTCAGGATTCAAACTTTTTGGATTTCAAAAAAGGGAAATACTGTACATTATAAAACAACACCTCCAGTGAGGTCTGGGACATATTTTAAGTACATTAATAGTTTGAGTATTTTGTTCTTTAGATTCCACATATAAACGAAATCATATGGTATTTGTCTTTTTCTGTCTGACTTATTTCAATTATTATAATACCCTCTAAGTCCACCCATGTTGTTGCAGATGCCAAGATTACATTCTTTTTTATGGCCGAGTAATATTCCATTGTATATATGTACCACTTCTTCTTTATCCAATTATCTACTGATGGGCACTTAAGTTGCTTCCATATCTTGGCTATTGTAAATAGCGCTGCAAGAACAGGAGTGTATATATCCTTTCAAATTAGTGTTTTTGTGGATAGTAGACTTATCAGGGGGGGTCACTCTATAAATTATATAAATCTCTAAGCACTATGCTGTACACTTGAAACAAATATAAAATAATATTGAATGTCAACTGTAAATGAAAAATAAATCCACACACACACACACACACACACACACACACACATACATAAATAGTCCTATAGCAAAACACGTGAACATTTATTTACACGTGGGGTAAATACAGACTATAAATAGCCTGTGTCTGTTCAGACTAGGTACTGCTGCCAAATCTAGCTCCCCAGATTTTGAATTTCGGAAGAGGGATTGTCCACCTGACCCAAAGGCCTGCTCTCCCTGTGACTGTGACAAGGAAGGAGATGAGGTGACCCAGCGGGATGGGCGTACTTATAAACCGTGTGGAAGCAGCAGAAAGGCGGAGGACCACTGGTGTAAAACACTAATGAAACATGACTGCCAGAGGGGGTAAGCCATGGTTGAATCTGGAAAAGGGCAACTTTGGTCCTGTTCTCGACAGTGGGAAAGGAAAATGTATCTGACTCTGTCACGCCTTAGATTAGAAGATAAACTTTCCATTGGATTAGCCGGTTTACTTTCTTTGCGACTGCAGCATTTCGCAGTGAAATCTTTAATTTGGGAGCAGTGCTGAGCAGGAAGTGCTCTTGAGAGGGGAATACGTAGTCCTCAGTCTTAATCTAGAAATGGAGAAGGCAGAGTGGTATATTAAACAGCATGTGGACCCTGAAGGGTAAAAACTTAGCTTTTCATTCTGGATCTACCCATGCACAGCTGCATGCCTCGGGTTAAGTCACTGCCCTCTCTGAACCTCAGTTTGCTTATTAGTAAAATGGGGATAATTAACGGGTCTTATGGGGGTCTTTAAGGATCAATGAGAGAATATTTGTGAAGGAGCTTTCTAAAGTACGAAGTACTCC
>NW_017731377.1:3770453-3776533 GCF_001890085.2 Hipposideros armiger | reverse complement strand
AAATATTTCAGTATGTAATTCTCACAGGTAAAGAATAAGTGAAAAACAGTTCGTATTGGTCAAAATCAAATTATAGGAAGAAAAGACTATAGAACCAAGAGCCAAAAATTCAGTTCCAAACTCTTCCTCAGCTACAGGGCCCAACACACACTGCTTAATCTCCCTGGGCTTTGAGTTAATCAACTGAAAACAGGGTAAGTAAGAATATATAAAGGAAGAGTTGACCTTCCTCATGGGATTGATGTGAACACAGGCGACAGACAAGACAGCGCTGGACTGGGAACCATGAAGTCTGGACTCTGGTTCATGTGTGACTGCAGGCAAGACCATTGGCGTTTCTGAGCCTCACCTTTTCACTTCTGCATAATTAAGTGGTTGAACTAGATGGTCTTGTGAAGATTAATAAACAGAAGCTTCATTTAAATTGGACTTGGGAGGGCCTGTAGGGGGAGCTCTCACAACATACTGCCCATCATCAATTACCTCAAACAAATGGAAAACAGAAAGATGTTTTTCTACTCAACTTTTCCAGCAGGTAGAAGTAGGGTCCTCCCCTCCCCCTGCAAGACTGTTACAACTCAGCCAATGGAAAGTCACTACACTTCGAACTCCCTGTTTCCTCCAATAGACTCTTTGTTTACAACAGCGCCTCTGAATTCTCCCTTTTCTCTATAAAAGGATGTCCCTCTCCCTTGTCATTTGGACTTGGCATGGTTTACCATTAGACCAAATTGCAATTCTTTGTTGTTTCAGAATAAACCTATTTTGCTGGAGAAATATCTGGCTATTTGTTTAAGGTCAATAGTCTGAAACATCCTTGTAGCTCAAGCTAACTCTAAAGGTGTGAGAAATTACTATGTTGCCCCCACCCACCCACCTCCTCAAACTGCACCTTCTTTTAAAGATAACTTGAAGCCCCAAGTTCAAAACCAGAGAATTTCCCACCAAGGTGGGAGCCCTGAAGCCAGGTGCTGAGAGGAGACAAGTNTTGACCAGTCCAGCTGGCCCTCTAGAGTCTTTGCAACTGGCATTGATCAGGCCATAACTTGACGTGAACCAGCTCCAAAAGCTCCAAATATATCCCATGACGAAGTTACCTTTTTACTGGGTTATTCATTTTGTCCTGAAAAGCTGAGGCTGGACACTGCTATCATTACACCTCGGCAGCCTGGGCCAGCCCACTTAAGAATACCTCATTCTCACACACTCTGAGGGCTTCAGACGTATTCATATCATTACACACAGCTCTTTTCCTCACCTGCTGCTGTCTTAGATTTATTAAGGTTCTTGGGCTTCCGTTTTCTGGTTTGAATCCCCTCTTTCCGCATCGCAAGAGGCCTGGGGACCTAGGAGATTACAAGTCAATATATATGGTTTTCTACTTGTACATGATCAGCTACAATATTTAAATTCTCTCTCTCTCTCTCTCTCTCTCTCTCTCTCTCTCTCTCTCTCTCTCTCTCTCTCAGCAACATCTAAGCAATTCCTCTATAAATCTTGGGGCTGAGACTAAGTAATTCATCTCCTGGAACTCCTGCTGAGAAAGAAATCAATTATATATATTTTTAAAATGGGTTGAACATATATTACATGCTGGGTATTTTACTAGACTCTGGAGAAACAGAGACTGAAAGACACAGATCCTTCCCTCCAGAGGTTCATCGTTTAGTGGAAATAACAGACAAATAGAAAATAACCAGACTCAGAGGTGATGTGGGAGAGCAGAGAAGAAACACTAAACTCTGTCCTGGGTTGGGGAGGAGGGGCACTAGCACGTGAGCACATCAAGGAGGGCTTCACTGAGGAGGTGATGTCTGAGAAGTAGGAGGTTGTGGAGCAGACAGGGGCAGGCATTTCAGGCAGCAGGAACAGTATGTGCCAATGCATTTAATTTATCAGCCACATCAGGACATTATAAAAGTGAAAAGGCAGTGCTATTAGTAATTATGCCAAGAAAATAGGCATGAACTGGGACAGTCCTGGTGAGTCAAGATGTAACATCACCACTCTACCTAGAGTAGCTAGCTTTTCACTGCATTGAATCTGACTGGAACAAAGGGTGGTGTCGCCATGGGTGGCAACATGTGAGAGATTATGCTGCAGAGATTGCCCGTGGCCTGGTGCTGAGAGATAAACGTCCATGGACAATACTTTTATCCCATCTGACTCCTCATAAACAAGCAGTGACTATCAGGTGTCATGCTCTTGAACCATTCACAGAGGCCGAAACAAGTGTCTGGGGAGTAAGCCTGCCTGCATCTTTCTAGTGTTTTTAAATATTGTGCCTTTCCCACATCTGGTTTCTTTTAGGCTTGGCCAACCAAATGTCCTCTGGTCTCCCACATGGGACTAATAAAGTCCAACCCTGCCAATACTGAAAGAAAAACAATTATCACTTCAGAGATGTCAGCATGGAATTGTTAGGAGAGAAGTGCACCAGGAAATATGAACTTGAACTTGCCTTCTAGTAAACTGAGAGTCAGATGAGACAGCATTCTCACCTTTGGGAAAAAGTGTACTCAGGCCCTCTTAAAGCCCAGCCTGACTTCAGAAGAATCTTGCCTCTTGTTTATCCTTACCCACCTCAATACTTTTTCAAAAAAAAATTGTGGTAAAATGCACATAACAAAATTTACCACCCTAACCATTTTAAAGTGTACATTCAGTGGTGTTAAGTACCTTCACATTGTTGTGCAGCCATCTCCAGAACACTTTTCATCTTGCAAATCTAAAACTCTGTGCCCATTCAATAACTCCCCATTTCCCCCTCCCCTCAAACCCTCAAACCCTGGCAACCACTATTCTACTTTCTGTCTCTGTGAATTTGACCACTCTTGGTACCTCATGTAAGTGGAATCATATAGTAGTTGTCCTTTAGTGACTGGCTTACTTCACTTAGCATAATGACTTCAAGGTTCATCCATGTTGTAGCAAGTGGCAGAATTTCCTTCCTTCTAAAACGCTGAATAATATTCATTTGTATGTATACACCACATTTTGCTTATCTATCCATCCATAAATGGACATATGGTTACTCCTACCTTTTGGTCATAAGGAATAATGCTGCTATGAACATGCGTGTACAAATAACTGTTTGAAACCTTGCTTTGAATTATTTCTTGATATATACCCAGAAGCAGGATTACTGGGTGATAAGCAATTTTACTTTTAATTTTTCGAAGACACAATCTTTTTAATACCTGCGCAACATTCCTCTATCAGTTTCTTTTACCATTCCTCTATTAAACAACAATATTTTCTTTAAAATTTTTCCTTCTGGGTTTTTTTTCTACATTTTCACTATTATAGTGATTCAATAAACATCTTGCAGAAAGAAATGTATTTTCTTATGAATGTTCTTAACTATACTTTAACCTTGTTTTTTTTTTTTGCTCATTATAACAAGAAAATATGAAAAGATACATGAGATTAACTTAATAACAACCTGGCCCACCCTACTACCATCAATCCTATCCCCATGAGGCCATTGTAGTAGCCTATGTTTCTTACATTTTATTAAATTATCAAACGTGTGCACAGGTACATACCTATTACATATATGTGTGTGAACTCATCCATCCATCCAACTGTATCTGTGTGTGTGTTTCATGCACCCTCACCCCCATAGTATGGGATTATTCTACGTATATTACATTGACCTTGAACAACCCGGGTTTGAACTGAGCGTGTCCACTGACAAGTGGATTTGTTTCAATATATACACAGTTGATCTTCCATATCCCCAAGTTTCACATCCGCAGATTAAACCAACCTCAAATGGAAAACAGTATTTTTGATCCATGGTTGGGAGCCTGCATATGTGGAGGGCCGACTTAAATTATACAGGATTTTTGACTGTGTGGGATGGCTGGTACCCCTAACCCCTGAGTTGTTCAAGGGTCAACTGCCCTTTGCAATGTGTTTTTTCATTACTACAGGTCAAGATATATGGCTGTAACCTATTATTTTTTAATTTCTGTGCACTATTCCACATTAAAGGATGTGCCATAATTTATTCAACCATTTCTTTATGAGGTTTAAGATTGTTTCAAGTTTTTGGCAGTACAAACACTGCAGCAATAAACAGTTCAAACATCATTATGTCCTGACTCTTTTATTGTTTTATAGGCTAGTTTCCCAAAAGTAGAGCTGCTAGATCAAAAGGTATAAGTGTTTTTAACTGCTAGGTTGATTTCCTGAAAGAATATTTGCAGTAATTCACATGCAAATCAACAATATACTGTATAAGAGTATCTATTTTCCCAAATCCATACCAGCACTACATATTGTCACACATTTTATTTTTTGTCAAACATATGGGCAAAACACGGCATCTCAAGGTTGTTTGGATTTACATTTCACTGATTTTTTAGTGAAGTCCAGCCTCCCTGCACATGTTCAGTGGCTATCTGAGCTGCTTCTGGGAGTCATCGCTTCATAACTTTTGCCCATTTGGGGAAGTGGGGGGAAGACTGTCATTTCCTTATTATTCTATAGGATCTCTCTTTTTTTTTTTTGTTTTGCTTGTGTTGTTTTAGTTTAACTTATATTTAAACAAGTAAGACATGCACATGCACCATCTAAAAAGTACAAAGGGGGGCCAGCCAAGTGGCTCAGTTGGTTAAGAGCTCGCTCAAGAGTGCGAGCTCTGAGCAACAGTGGTTCGAGTCCCAGCCCAAGCTGAGCAGCTGCTGAGCTACCAACAGGTGGCAGGATGGCTCAGCTAAAAAAAAAAATAAAAAAGTAAAAGGTACAAAGGGGGTACACAATGAAAAAAGTGTCCCTCCAAACCCCTGTTCCTTTTCCTAGAGGCAACTCATGCTGCCAGATTCTTACATATCCTTCCAGAGGTATGCTATGTGTATATAAACAACTACATATAAATTACATTCTCCCTCTTTATAAAAATGTTGCCATACTATAAACAATGTTCTGCACTGACTGTTTTTTGTTTTAGCACTATATGATGGAAATTGTTGCAAATTAGAACATAAAGAGCTTTGTAGAAGCTCCCTGTATTCTGGAAATATTAACCCTTTTTCCTGATATTTGTGTGTATTGGTTTTTACTTTCCTTGGGTATCTTTTTCCATACACTAATATTATGTTATACAATCTAACTCTTATCTTATAGCTTAAGAGTCTCAAAAACTTGTCTAAGAAATTCTCCCACCCCCAAGGTTAGATAAATACTCCCCACTACATTCTCTTCTAGTTATTTTTATTGTCTCTATTTAAAAATGTTTGACATTTCATATCTTTAATTCACCCAACTTTATTTTTGTTTTGGGTAGGAGGTAGACGTCAAGCTTTGCTTTTGTTTTCCTGATTATGTCAATACAATTATTCTTAAACTATCTTTTATCCATTGAATTGTTACCTTTGTCTTATATCATATAAGACACACACACACTTTTTCTGAGTCACTTCATTTGTGAAATTGGAATTAGGCTTATATAATGTTAAAGATGGAAATGACCAGTAATGTTTCTGCTATAGTCTGAATGCTTGTGTCCTCCCAAACTTTGTATGTTGGAAACCAGTCTCCCAAGGTGATGGTATTAGTAGGTGGGGCCTTTGGGAGGTGATTGGGCCATGTGGGTGGAGCCCTCATGAATGGGATAAGTGCCCTTACAAAAGAGGCCAAAGAGAGTGCTCTAGCCTCTTTCACATGTGAGGATACAATGAAAAGTCTGTGACCTGGAAGAGGGCCCTCACTCAACCATGCTGGCACCCTGATCTCAGACTTCCAGGCTCTAGAACTGTGGAAATAAATGTCTGTTTTTCATAAGCCACCAAGTCTGTGGAATTTTGTTATAGCAGCCCAAACCGATTAATACAGTCTCTAAGGTTCCTTCCAACTTCATGTATCCTTGTGAAGAAGGAAAAAATGAACTCTAGTCTGCAGAGAGGAAAACAAGCGAGAACGGAGTGATGGGTATGAAGGATCATGGATGCTGGTCAAGGGGAGCGCCCCGTGTGGGGTGGGGCTACTTACGCCGTGGAGCTTCATGTACAGGCCACAGGCGTTGCACACGGGCTCACCCTCTGCGTTGCGGCGCCACAGCGTGGTGGTGGTGG
>NW_017731377.1:3758630-3768903 GCF_001890085.2 Hipposideros armiger | reverse complement strand
ACCTTCTTTTAAAGATAACTTGAAGCCCCAAGTTCAAAACCAGAGAATTTCCCACCAAGGTGGGAGCCCTGAAGCCAGGTGCTGAGAGGAGACAAGTGTGCTCCCCTTCCCGCCCAAGGCTGTTGGACTTGAGTGGTCCAAGCACTTGCTTACCAGCCGGCGCTGGGGTTTGATGAGAGGCCGATTGATGCCGTTCATCTTGTGGTAGAGGCCGCAGGCATTGCATAGGTAGTGCCCCGTCCCATCCCGCCTCCAGAGTGGGGTGGACATGGCTCCACAGTTGACACACTCTCTGCCTTCTGAGAAGTCATCAAACATATCTACTGGGTGAGAGATAATACAGAGGATTCATTCTTTGTTTATTCCCATTCATCTTATGTTGGAGAATCTAGAGACCAAAGAATGCCTTTTCCTTGCAAGGAGTGAAGGATGGATCGCCTTGGGGACCTTGCTCTTCCTTACTCTGACCCCTGGGGGATCAGCTCAGAGAACTGTTTTGGGAAGTAAACATTTTTACTCCCGGGCATCCCAGACACAGCAGGGCTCTCCCTGGACATGAGAAAAGGAAGAGAGTTGGGCAGTGACAACCAGCAGCCTGATTTTTAACCCCTTCTCTCTCCATCAGAGGCTGGAGCCCCGAGGTTCTCACCCAACACTGAGTTCCACTCAGACCTTCTTTCTGGGTTTTTCTTCCCCCCCTTTCAAAATTGAGATTCTTTTCCCTTTGAATAAACATATAATAAATATTTACTTTGGGAACGTTAGAAAACACAGAAATGTGTAAAGAAAATATAAATCACACATAATCTTGTAACTCAAAGATCACCAGTGTTATTAGCATTTTGTTGTATTCTATCCTTTCCAATACTTTGTAGACATATAGACATAAATTTTTGCCTGGTTGACGTCAAGCTATATAATTTTGATCCTACTTTTTCACTTAATGCCAAAGCATTTTCCCACATTAGAAATTCTTCATAAACTGATTTTAGTGCAGTAGAATAAATCTCCCATCATGCAAATGTGCCATCCTTTAACTGTTACCATTGGTCTTTTACTGAATCATTGCCCAGTTTCTGATTTTGGTTTTGTAAACACTGCTCATTTTGTACACCAATCTTAGCATTTCTGGTTATTTTTTAAGATACTCCCCCAAAAGTAGAATTAATGAGCCAAAAGGGACATTTTTTGTAAAGTTTTTGAAATTTTCAAACTGTCCTCCCAAAAAAGGCTATAATTCATTTTTTTCATTTTAATATATCTGTATGACATGCTGTATCACAATTTGACATATTTTCTTGCTTATTGGTACATAAAATAAAGGTACATATCATAGCAATGATAGAGTTGATCACACTTCCATAGAAAAGTTGCCTTATTTGTCACCCTCGTGGACTCACACACCCTGCCCTCTCCTGTCACCTTTATCTTCCAAGTCTATAAAATGTTATAATTGATAAATTCCACTCCTGTCCATTTCAGTTGCCCTGATGAAATCGGCTGGGCCAGTTTTCTTAGCCCCATGATCTACATAAAGCCTGGCTCAGAACTTCCAGAAGTCTCTCTGACTCCATATACACTGCCTTGTATTTTGAAAAACGTTTATAACTTTTCCAAGTTTTCTGTCTGTAAATATAGCTACCCTGGTGTCCAGATTGTTCTTGTCCAGCTACGAGAGGCAAGAGTAGATTCATCTCAAGTAAAAGGGGGAGATGTTTCGAGGGGGAGGTTTTTAAGAGCTCTTCCTCCATCAGGACCCAGGCCTGGGTTTTAAGGTCACACATTCTGCTAGTTATGTGGCCCAGCTACCTGCTCTCAGGGAACGTGGACTAAAGAAGAGGATGGTGGGGGGCCCTCCCCTCAACTCTGGGTACACAGTCATTTGCACCTGCAAACAAGTAGCTGTGTGTCCACACACCGAGTCAACAATGTGCAGGTGTGAGGGGCTGTTTGCTCAGGCTGGGAGCTGAGCACACACCGGTCACAAGAGAGGCTATTTTTGCACCTGGGTCACACTGAGCACCCTCCAGCAAGGTCACCTGCTTGTACAGTGGCACATGAAATGGCTACTCCCGTGCACATCTTGCTTCCCCGAGCCTGGGGGAGGCATGGATTGAGCAACAACCAACAAGCCACCCCCAACACGATCACGGCCACCTCCACCTCCATCCCGGCGTGTGCTGCCCTTGCCCAGAGCGGCCAGCCCTGCTCACAGAAGGCCAGGGGAGTTCACAGAAGTACCTTAGTTCAAGGAGGGGTGCTTGCAGTGTCATCATTTTGTTGGGTGTTTGCAGGAAACACTAGATGGCACTACAGCCTCAAAATTGAACCAAGATTGTGTTCTACTCTAAATCCCACTTGGGGATGGGGGACATCTTTTAGAGCATCTGTCCAGTCCAAACCTAGCACAACGCTCTTCGTCTGCACTTTTATTATTATAGAAAAATTTAAACGTATTCAAAAGTGGACACTATAAAAATGAACTCTTATTTAATCATCAGCTTCCAACAATTTGTGTCCAATCTTGTCTCATGTATACCCACCTCCACCCACTTTCCCCTGTCCTGTATAACTTAAGAAAATCCCAGACATTCTATCATTTCATTCACAAATATTTCAGTATGTAATTCTCACAGGTAAAGATTCTCTCTCTTCTTTTAAAGATAAGCAAACCAGCTTTTCTTTTATCTATAAAAGACTCCAAAGGAAAAAAAAAATCTCATAATCCGGTCCTCTTTTTTGGAGGGGAGGTTCCTTTTTCTCTTCACACTCATTGTTTCATATGCAGGGACAGAATCTCATCAAAGGAGCCACGCTAGCAATCCTAGGTCTCTCTGCTGGTTACCGGCCTTACACTGTCTTGAGAATGCAATGCAAGGGTTTGCATTAGAAACTCCACACTTGCCACACGGAATGGGTTACATAGTCAAGTAACTATTTTACTGGCCTGGGGATGAAAGACATTGGAGGTTGGCAAATATGTATTTGTCAATGGCAAATAATTACTGAGCATCTGCTATTTAAGCACTCCGAAAGATATCACAGGAGCCAAGAGCGAGCCTGCCTCTCAGAATGCTAATAACCTAGTTGGGCAAATTAGGCCCGAATACCAGTAATGAGTAACAACGTTGCTCAATTCATTTTCAGAAGGCACCTTAATGAAGCTGGGGATTTGGGTGGCAGAGACCTTTTGTTTAGGGTAAGAAGTGCAGAAGTCTGACCCAGGTCGAAAGGTCAGATGTTACAACAGCAGCCAAAGGAAGGAAGTAGAAGGGAAGTCAAGGCCATGCTTCCTAAAGGCACCCCATCAGACACAGCACCTCTCCCCACAACCCAGTACACCTCCAAATATGCACACGTTTCCATATTTTCTACCAGAAAATCTTGCCATCCAACCTACTCAATGAATTGTCACATAATTTTAAATAATTATCACAAAGACATAATAGCAGAAAATGCTTACTCCACGTTAAATAAAAAAATGCAGCACACAAAATGCCATAGACACTGTGATGGTAGCTAAGACCACCAAGAGGGAACTTTTGTTAAGCTAGTTAGATTGTGTGGACTTTAGGAAAAAAAAAACACACAATTTTTTATCACCTCAAGCAACTCCCAGTCCAGCATGGATGAAGAGACTGTTTTATTCTCTCACATTTGACACATATTTTCCCTCCCTTAGACTGAAGAAAGGAGAGAAAGGAGCTCAAACCCTGCTGCTTAGCACCCACTCTGGGGGAAGTCAGAGGCCACAGAGCCCCAAACCAGCACTAACATCTGGCAGTGTGAGCCTTGGTAACAACCACCTCTTACTCCTTGTTAGAAACACACAGGGTGCAACTTCCCGAGGGCAACTGGGCAGCAGACTGAAGCCAGCTTCTAAGCTTTATTTCTAATTCGGAAGGGCACAGCTATGGCCTTGACTTATGAAAGCCTCACCCACCCAGTGCTGGGCTTCATGGGAACTGGACCAACCACTTAGAAGACAGTGGGAAGCCAGGTCTCTCTCTGAAGTGGGTCAGCATTACCCCACATTCAGAGGAAAGACTCTGTAATAATAGTTGTAAAGTACTTTGCAAATAAGAGGAAAAACTCACAACAATGGCTGTAAAGTGCTTTGCAAACACCAAAGGAGATAACAATGATGGATTATTGTTAGGGTTGGAGGGGTTGGAAGGGAGTGGGGAAGACCAGGGACAAACCTTGCTGCTGGGTTAGGGGGGAGGGAGGAAATAGATAAAAGAGCTAGGAGATTTGGGAATCTGACCTTTTCTCAAACCACTGGGGCCACGCTGAGAATTGTAAATTGTCTATCACTCTCAGGCAGGGACACGCTTGTGGCTGGGGATGAACAACTGGCAGTAGAGGTTGACAAGTATATATGTAGGAGGTCTCAAAGCTGCTCCTCATGGGAAATATTAGTTATCGCTTCTTTGGGCAATCAAAAGCACAAAAGGAATTGTGCCCTAACCTCAAGAATCTGGATCTAATTCCTCACTTCCATCCACTCCCCACTAATAAATAAATAAATAAATAAATAAATAAATAAATAAATAAATAAATAGAATAATTGTTTTCAAAGTGGGGAACAAACTTAGTCTGATTTCTTAAGCATCCAATTCAGAATGGCTAATTCCTAGGAATTAAGGCAGACTACTCCCACTCAAGTGCCTGAAAGAAAAATGTGAGCCTGGAGGTTGAAGGGTCCCACCCCTGACTTCCCCACCGAGAACTGACGCAATCAAAGGCAAGGACTCCGACCTCTCGCCTGACCTGCTCCATCCATCTTGGGGAACCACCCACAGGCAGAGAGGGGTAAGCCGGTCGGCTGGGAGACGGAAAGGTGGGAGAGGAAGAGAGGGGAAAGGAGGAGGAAGGGAGAGGAATCAGAAGTCAGGGTCATGGTTGGCAACACCCGCTGGGCACTGCCCAGAGGCTGGATTTGTCCCCTGGCTGCTGGAGAGAAAGCTCAGGCTAACGATACTGCCATGTGTGTGCCAGCCCGCTGGGTCGGTGCCACAGGGCCTGAGCCTGCTCTGCTGCAGAGGTGCCCCTCCGGCCTTCCCTCTTTTGAAGGTCTTGGGCCAGAGCCCATGGTGGAGTGACTCTCCTCTCCTTCACCCTCAGATGCTGAGTGCTTCTGGTCTCAGGCCCTCCACTGTGTCTGTGGGGGCCAATAGAGCCCCAACTCTGGCCGTGTGTCTGCTCTACTTGCCCTGGTACGAATGCTGCACATAGAGATACATTAGACAAAACTGGGGCAAAATCCCTGCAGAGTTGTTTTGGTCTAGCTGGGGATACACAACTCAAAACAAATAATTATATTAAATATGACAAATGGCAATGGCCCTTGGGCTGTATCGCTAGCCCCCACCACGCCACCCCCAGCCACACATCTTCAGCTGGCCTAGATCACTGCAATCTATTGGGGAAGGCAAGACACATAAACACAACGGAAATTACCCATGCCCAGGGCAACTGTTCAACGCTACAAAAGTGAGGCCAGAGGGGATCCAAGGCCTGGTGATGAGAGGGGAGGGACCTGCCCAGAGACCTCCCCCGGAGCCAAAGGGGCTTCAGGAACAAAGTCTCTAGCCCCACCCATATGTCCCTTGCTGAACCCCAGCCCGGAGGAGTCCCATCCAAAGTTCACCAGAGATTGTGCATGGATTTCCTGACGGGCCCAAATCTTTCCCCGGGCTGGCGCCTGGGTCTGGGGCACGAGGAGCAAACAAATCTTGAGGTTTTTCTGGCAGCTCCTGAGTCTTTGGTCTTCTGGGCTTTGTCAGGCTTGGCCTGTGACAGGAGGCTGCGGAGGGGAGGGCAGACCCAGCTCAAGCAGCATCCAGGCTGGCGGGGATTAGAGCACCTATTTTGGAAGCTCCTGTAGCCCTCTGAACAGAAGCGGTTCCTGCCAGGCTGGGCCAGAGTTGATCTTGCGGAGTCTGAGGTCTCTGCGTCTGAGCATTAAAGAATGAAATGCTGGCAACTCATATATAGACGATCCATTGCATTCTGACCGTGGTTTCATGAGATACATAACATTTTTGGAATTTTAAAAACAAGGGGTCTGAGAATAATCTATATGAAATACTTAGTAAACTATGTTTTTTCTTAGCTACTGAATAATATGACATACCTTTACACTTTTCTCCAGGTAAATATTGTAATTGTACTGGAAATAAACTCTCTCTCTCTCTCTCTCTCTGTCACACACACACACACACACACACACACACACACACGCACACACACACTAGCATTCATCTAAGAGCCTGGCTTCAAGCTTCAGGTGAGAGTTAAAGTATGTGACTCAGGCTTTAAAAAAAAAAAAATCAAGGAACCAAGTCAAAGAAACAAGAATATTCTGAATGAAAAAAAAGCACCAAAAACAAGAATGAAGGGAGGGAGAGAGAGAAAAGAGAAAGAAAGACGGGGTTGAAGAACAAGTGATAGACTAGAAGGAAATATTTATAGCATGTTGCCAAGAGTTAAAACCTCCTAATATACAAAGAGAAATTATGCAGAGAAAGATGAGATGAAGACTTCACTAGGCAACCAGTGCCCTCTCTTGGAAGGATCTTGGAAAGAGTCAAGCATCTGTCTCTCCTTTCTGTGGGCCAACTGGAAGATTTACAAGCTCCCAAATACCTACCTGCATTCCTGTGTTCATAGTAGGGGCAGAGTGAGAGGTGGGCCCCAGAGGGCAGGCAATAGAGGAGCGTTAACATGGTTCAGAACAGTGAGGTCTTGGCTCCGTATATAGCAGAGCTGGGATTTCAACCGGGACTGACTGACCAGTCTGTTAACTGGGGGCCTAGAGCCCCACCTGTTCCTGCCAGCAGATAGACGACTTGACTGTCCTGTTGGGGACCCAGTCCTTTACCCCAGCAACAGACAGTGTCACATGAACAGTTCAAAAATCAGTACCTGCAAGATAGTTTAGTCACAATATGACATGTTAGCAGTGAGGGCTACAATAAGTCTGGGACCCACACGTGCTGTTTGTCCAGCTCATGTGATCGCAGCAGCATATGAAGGCACGTCTGTTTCCATGCTCTCCCACACCCCAGTTTGGGAAATGCTTCCTAGCCTTCATCTCTGTGAAGATTAGATTTTAAGACCTTCAGAAATCCCCAACATGTGGGAATATAATTACATTTAGCATTAAGATTTCCCTATGAAATGGCAGGGTCACTCACTAGCTCCAGGAGAAATTTCTCGGTGCTTTACAATTCAAAGTTGATCCTTAGTGATGATTACATCCTGGGCCTCCCGGATTGTGCAGTTCAGTCCATGCACAGTTCAGTCCATGCAGGATACAGACTGGCAAATTGCGAATGAAAGTTCTATGGTGTTAGGTACTGAGAATATGACTGCATTTGCCAGATCTGGAAATTAAACATACATAGACTCCCAAGAGAGGGTCCGTTCCTACCTGTAATCCATGGGCTGGGACACTGTCTTTAAATTTGTTTAAAATGAACAAAGGAAACAAGGGACTACTCAAAGATTGTGTTGCATTATAATATGTATTTTAAAAACTTTCCCTAACATCAGTATTTTGTCCTTCTCAAAATACATGTTTCTACAAGCACTGTTTTGCCCAGTTGTCCCCTCGTCCCCTCCGGGCTTCCTCCCCCACCTCCTGTCCACTGCCATCCAGTGAATGCACTGTCTGGGGCCTTGCCTGTGGGACCTCGGGAAAAGCTCTACCAGCTACTACGTCCAGCAGACACTCCACCCTGTGGACCTCCACCCCCCAACACTGGAACCACAGGCTTTCCTTTTTTCTGCCACCCCCTTGGTGCTGACTAGGATGCTACAAAGCTCATTATCCAGACCGGGACACTTCTGGGGAAAAGGGGCTTATTACTAATTATTCTGGGACAACAGGCTTAAAATCAGGATGTGTGGCTACTCTCAGCAGAACTGTGGGTGAGAGACCTACATCCCTGACTTACTCCCTCTATAGTCCCCTACACACTGGCTCTCCCCAAAGACACCACCTGACTTAGAAGTGGGCTATTCATCACCTCCCAGACAAGGTGCGTGCAGAATGCAAGAAAAGAGGTGCATCAAATCACTCTACTTGCCAGATTCCTAGTTGGCCCCTGACGTCTCGCAGCCTGTTGGGTTTAGGCTGGGTTCAGCCTTAAGTCCCCGCTACAGCTATGGGAGCCCTGAGTGGGCATCTGCAATTGAAAAATGTTTGCCACTTCCTGGCCTCTGAGTACGCGGAGCCCAAACTGCACCTTCCCTCCATTGGACCCTGCCTTGTTTAGTGACTACGACCATAGTTAGCTCTGAATGTCCCCTAGTTCGTTGGTTCCCTTGTGCTGGCTTGTCTCAATCAGGGCTCTAAGCCTCCTGGAGGGCAAGCAGCACACAGTCTTAAAAACTGCAAGTTTTTAAAACTGCAGGTGATAGTTGAGTGATACCATGAACATTCAGTGAAAGAAACCACAGTCCACAGAAGGTTGAATGACTCACTTAAGCTTCTAGAACATGCTGTGACCTGATCCTTGCCCTTGCAGCACCCACGCTGCTCTCAGGCTGGATCATTTCATCTGCATTGTTCGGCACACAACAGAAATTCCATGAACATTGACCAATCAGGCTTCAACAAAATCCAGAGCTCTAAAGCGTGGGATGAGGTATCGGTAATGCCAGTAGAATGGTGTAAACCTGAGGGATTGGCTCCTGGCCCACCTGACTGCCTAGCCACTGAGCTGCCACGTCCCTGGACACACATAGTAACTGAGCTGAGAGAATTATATATGCAGAGCCAGAGGTTTTCATATATACATTATATAGATAGATAGAGATAGATAGATAGATAGATAGATAGATAGATAGATAGATAGATAGATAACGAATGGATAAATGGATATAGAAAAGTACTCCATGATGCACTAAAACCCAGCCCACTCTTGCTAATGATAAAACTGCTCTACTATTTCATTGGACCCCATATCCCCTCCCCCAAAAAAGAAAGTGAGAAATGTGTATTTTTAAGATGTTCATGGGAAAATACTGGAAACAACCCAAATATCCAGATAGGGGAATGAGTAAGAAAACTAATTTGCAGGAAAAAAAATAGGAGAATTTCAGTTGATTTTTAAAATCACAATTACATGGACTGTGTTAAAATTTTCTCTTCCTGTAACAAAGTTTAAATTCACTAAATAAGCAGTTAATTAAACAAGACTCTGAACTTGGAAGAAATGGACAGTTAAAAATAACATCATGCGACCATCTGACACCCTACAAAATATTTACAACATCATGCAACATGAAAGAAGCCAGTTACAAAAGACCACCGAGTGTCTTTTGTCCAGAATGGGCAAATCCATGGAGACAGAAATTCGAAGTCTGGTGGTCAGAGGCTGGGAGAGAGGGAAGTGGGAGTGATTGTTAACAGGTATAAGGTTCTTTTTGGAGTGGTAAAAAGTGTTCTAAAATTGATTGTGAGATGGACGCACAACTCTGTGAATATACTAAAATCTACTGAATTATACACTTTAAATGAGTCAACTTTACAGAATGTAAATTACATATTAATAAGGCTGTTACAAAATAATAAAAATTAAACTTTAAAAAGCATCTCTTCCCAGGAGTTGGAGAATTGGAAATGTCTACTTTCTTCCTTTCATTTTCCTGGGATCCTCTCATTCCAAAACTTAACACAGTGCCTTCTCCATTTTGGGGCCAGGCACCTCCCCTCCCATAGGAGCAGCATCTCAAGTACCTGTGATGGCAGCAATGATTCTTCCCATCCCACGAAGGAAAGAGAAAGGCCCTCTCCACAGGGTGGTGCCTGTGGGATGTATGTGATGAGCTCATCGAAGCTGCCTGCCAATCATGCTGTGGACAAAGTCCAGTGCCGGTCCTGGCTTCTCCGCGTCACTGGGGTGAGTCGACGTCCCTCCCTAGGCATCCTGCCAGCCTGTCTCAGTCATCTAAATGTGCCCCAGGAGTGGTGATGCAGGGAAACAAGTAGTCTTGGCATTGGAGAGTGTGACATGGTACAGGCCAGAGGGAGGGTAATGTGGCAATATCTTAGCAAACGTATAAACACATGAGCCATTTGATCCAGAAATTCCACTTCTGGGAATTTATCCTACAATGCACTGGCACTTGTGTAAAAGGGTTCATATTCATTGTGTCTTTTTTTTTTTTTTTTGCAATAGTAGAGGATTGGAAAAACTACCTACATGTTTATCAATATAGAACTGGTTAACTCAATTATAATACACTATGTAGCCATAGA
>NW_017731377.1:3676949-3756140 GCF_001890085.2 Hipposideros armiger | reverse complement strand
CAGGGACAGAATCTCATCAAAGGAGCCACGCTAGCAATCCTAGGTCTCTCTGCTGGTTACCGGCCTTACACTGTCTTGAGAATGCAATGCAAGGGTTTGCATTAGAAACTCCACACTTGCCACACGGAATGGGTTACATAGTCAAGTAACTATTTTACTGGCCTGGGGATGAAAGACATTGGAGGTTGGCAAATATGTATTTGTCAATGGCAAATAATTACTGAGCATCTGCTATTTAAGCACTCCGAAAGATATCACAGGAGCCAAGAGCGAGCCTGCCTCTCAGAATGCTAATAACCTAGTTGGGCAAATTAGGCCCGAATACCAGTAATGAGTAACAACGTTGCTCAATTCATTTTCAGAAGGCACCTTAATGAAGCTGGGGATTTGGGTGGCAGAGACCTTTTGTTTAGGGTAAGAAGTGCAGAAGTCTGACCCAGGTCGAAAGGTCAGATGTTACAACAGCAGCCAAAGGAAGGAAGTAGAAGGGAAGTCAAGGCCATGCTTCCTAAAGGCACCCCATCAGACACAGCACCTCTCCCCACAACCCAGTACACCTCCAAATATGCACACGTTTCCATATTTTCTACCAGAAAATCTTGCCATCCAACCTACTCAATGAATTGTCACATAATTTTAAATAATTATCACAAAGACATAATAGCAGAAAATGCTTACTCCACGTTAAATAAAAAAATGCAGCACACAAAATGCCATAGACACTGTGATGGTAGCTAAGACCACCAAGAGGGAACTTTTGTTAAGCTAGTTAGATTGTGTGGACTTTAGGAAAAAAAAAACACACAATTTTTTATCACCTCAAGCAACTCCCAGTCCAGCATGGATGAAGAGACTGTTTTATTCTCTCACATTTGACACATATTTTCCCTCCCTTAGACTGAAGAAAGGAGAGAAAGGAGCTCAAACCCTGCTGCTTAGCACCCACTCTGGGGGAAGTCAGAGGCCACAGAGCCCCAAACCAGCACTAACATCTGGCAGTGTGAGCCTTGGTAACAACCACCTCTTACTCCTTGTTAGAAACACACAGGGTGCAACTTCCCGAGGGCAACTGGGCAGCAGACTGAAGCCAGCTTCTAAGCTTTATTTCTAATTCGGAAGGGCACAGCTATGGCCTTGACTTATGAAAGCCTCACCCACCCAGTGCTGGGCTTCATGGGAACTGGACCAACCACTTAGAAGACAGTGGGAAGCCAGGTCTCTCTCTGAAGTGGGTCAGCATTACCCCACATTCAGAGGAAAGACTCTGTAATAATAGTTGTAAAGTACTTTGCAAATAAGAGGAAAAACTCACAACAATGGCTGTAAAGTGCTTTGCAAACACCAAAGGAGATAACAATGATGGATTATTGTTAGGGTTGGAGGGGTTGGAAGGGAGTGGGGAAGACCAGGGACAAACCTTGCTGCTGGGTTAGGGGGGAGGGAGGAAATAGATAAAAGAGCTAGGAGATTTGGGAATCTGACCTTTTCTCAAACCACTGGGGCCACGCTGAGAATTGTAAATTGTCTATCACTCTCAGGCAGGGACACGCTTGTGGCTGGGGATGAACAACTGGCAGTAGAGGTTGACAAGTATATATGTAGGAGGTCTCAAAGCTGCTCCTCATGGGAAATATTAGTTATCGCTTCTTTGGGCAATCAAAAGCACAAAAGGAATTGTGCCCTAACCTCAAGAATCTGGATCTAATTCCTCACTTCCATCCACTCCCCACTAATAAATAAATAAATAAATAAATAAATAAATAAATAAATAAATAAATAGAATAATTGTTTTCAAAGTGGGGAACAAACTTAGTCTGATTTCTTAAGCATCCAATTCAGAATGGCTAATTCCTAGGAATTAAGGCAGACTACTCCCACTCAAGTGCCTGAAAGAAAAATGTGAGCCTGGAGGTTGAAGGGTCCCACCCCTGACTTCCCCACCGAGAACTGACGCAATCAAAGGCAAGGACTCCGACCTCTCGCCTGACCTGCTCCATCCATCTTGGGGAACCACCCACAGGCAGAGAGGGGTAAGCCGGTCGGCTGGGAGACGGAAAGGTGGGAGAGGAAGAGAGGGGAAAGGAGGAGGAAGGGAGAGGAATCAGAAGTCAGGGTCATGGTTGGCAACACCCGCTGGGCACTGCCCAGAGGCTGGATTTGTCCCCTGGCTGCTGGAGAGAAAGCTCAGGCTAACGATACTGCCATGTGTGTGCCAGCCCGCTGGGTCGGTGCCACAGGGCCTGAGCCTGCTCTGCTGCAGAGGTGCCCCTCCGGCCTTCCCTCTTTTGAAGGTCTTGGGCCAGAGCCCATGGTGGAGTGACTCTCCTCTCCTTCACCCTCAGATGCTGAGTGCTTCTGGTCTCAGGCCCTCCACTGTGTCTGTGGGGGCCAATAGAGCCCCAACTCTGGCCGTGTGTCTGCTCTACTTGCCCTGGTACGAATGCTGCACATAGAGATACATTAGACAAAACTGGGGCAAAATCCCTGCAGAGTTGTTTTGGTCTAGCTGGGGATACACAACTCAAAACAAATAATTATATTAAATATGACAAATGGCAACGGCCCTTGGGCTGTATCGCTAGCCCCCACCACGCCACCCCCAGCCACACATCTTCAGCTGGCCTAGATCACTGCAATCTATTGGGGAAGGCAAGACACATAAACACAACGGAAATTACCCATGCCCAGGGCAACTGTTCAACGCTACAAAAGTGAGGCCAGAGGGGATCCAAGGCCTGGTGATGAGAGGGGAGGGACCTGCCCAGAGACCTCCCCCGGAGCCAAAGGGGCTTCAGGAACAAAGTCTCTAGCCCCACCCATATGTCCCTTGCTGAACCCCAGCCCGGAGGAGTCCCATCCAAAGTTCACCAGAGATTGTGCATGGATTTCCTGACGGGCCCAAATCTTTCCCCGGGCTGGCGCCTGGGTCTGGGGCACGAGGAGCAAACAAATCTTGAGGTTTTTCTGGCAGCTCCTGAGTCTTTGGTCTTCTGGGCTTTGTCAGGCTTGGCCTGTGACAGGAGGCTGCGGAGGGGAGGGCAGACCCAGCTCAAGCAGCATCCAGGCTGGCGGGGATTAGAGCACCTATTTTGGAAGCTCCTGTAGCCCTCTGAACAGAAGCGGTTCCTGCCAGGCTGGGCCAGAGTTGATCTTGCGGAGTCTGAGGTCTCTGCGTCTGAGCATTAAAGAATGAAATGCTGGCAACTCATATATAGACGATCCATTGCATTCTGACCGTGGTTTCATGAGATACATAACATTTTTGGAATTTTAAAAACAAGGGGTCTGAGAATAATCTATATGAAATACTTAGTAAACTATGTTTTTTCTTAGCTACTGAATAATATGACATACCTTTACACTTTTCTCCAGGTAAATATTGTAATTGTACTGGAAATAAACTCTCTCTCTCTCTCTCTCTCTGTCACACACACACACACACACACACACACACACACACGCACACACACACTAGCATTCATCTAAGAGCCTGGCTTCAAGCTTCAGGTGAGAGTTAAAGTATGTGACTCAGGCTTTAAAAAAAAAAAAATCAAGGAACCAAGTCAAAGAAACAAGAATATTCTGAATGAAAAAAAAGCACCAAAAACAAGAATGAAGGGAGGGAGAGAGAGAAAAGAGAAAGAAAGACGGGGTTGAAGAACAAGTGATAGACTAGAAGGAAATATTTATAGCATGTTGCCAAGAGTTAAAACCTCCTAATATACAAAGAGAAATTATGCAGAGAAAGATGAGATGAAGACTTCACTAGGCAACCAGTGCCCTCTCTTGGAAGGATCTTGGAAAGAGTCAAGCATCTGTCTCTCCTTTCTGTGGGCCAACTGGAAGATTTACAAGCTCCCAAATACCTACCTGCATTCCTGTGTTCATAGTAGGGGCAGAGTGAGAGGTGGGCCCCAGAGGGCAGGCAATAGAGGAGCGTTAACATGGTTCAGAACAGTGAGGTCTTGGCTCCGTATATAGCAGAGCTGGGATTTCAACCGGGACTGACTGACCAGTCTGTTAACTGGGGGCCTAGAGCCCCACCTGTTCCTGCCAGCAGATAGACGACTTGACTGTCCTGTTGGGGACCCAGTCCTTTACCCCAGCAACAGACAGTGTCACATGAACAGTTCAAAAATCAGTACCTGCAAGATAGTTTAGTCACAATATGACATGTTAGCAGTGAGGGCTACAATAAGTCTGGGACCCACACGTGCTGTTTGTCCAGCTCATGTGATCGCAGCAGCGTATGAAGGCACGTCTGTTTCCATGCTCTCCCACACCCCAGTTTGGGAAATGCTTCCTAGCCTTCATCTCTGTGAAGATTAGATTTTAAGACCTTCAGAAATCCCCAACATGTGGGAATATAATTACATTTAGCATTAAGATTTCCCTATGAAATGGCAGGGTCACTCACTAGCTCCAGGAGAAATTTCTCGGTGCTTTACAATTCAAAGTTGATCCTTAGTGATGATTACATCCTGGGCCTCCCGGATTGTGCAGTTCAGTCCATGCACAGTTCAGTCCATGCAGGATACAGACTGGCAAATTGCGAATGAAAGTTCTATGGTGTTAGGTACTGAGAATATGACTGCATTTGCCAGATCTGGAAATTAAACATACATAGACTCCCAAGAGAGGGTCCGTTCCTACCTGTAATCCATGGGCTGGGACACTGTCTTTAAATTTGTTTAAAATGAACAAAGGAAACAAGGGACTACTCAAAGATTGTGTTGCATTATAATATGTATTTTAAAAACTTTCCCTAACATCAGTATTTTGTCCTTCTCAAAATACATGTTTCTACAAGCACTGTTTTGCCCAGTTGTCCCCTCGTCCCCTCCGGGCTTCCTCCCCCACCTCCTGTCCACTGCCATCCAGTGAATGCACTGTCTGGGGCCTTGCCTGTGGGACCTCGGGAAAAGCTCTACCAGCTACTACGTCCAGCAGACACTCCACCCTGTGGACCTCCACCCCCCAACACTGGAACCACAGGCTTTCCTTTTTTCTGCCACCCCCTTGGTGCTGACTAGGATGCTACAAAGCTCATTATCCAGACCGGGACACTTCTGGGGAAAAGGGGCTTATTACTAATTATTCTGGGACAACAGGCTTAAAATCAGGATGTGTGGCTACTCTCAGCAGAACTGTGGGTGAGAGACCTACATCCCTGACTTACTCCCTCTATAGTCCCCTACACACTGGCTCTCCCCAAAGACACCACCTGACTTAGAAGTGGGCTATTCATCACCTCCCAGACAAGGTGCGTGCAGAATGCAAGAAAAGAGGTGCATCAAATCACTCTACTTGCCAGATTCCTAGTTGGCCCCTGACGTCTCGCAGCCTGTTGGGTTTAGGCTGGGTTCAGCCTTAAGTCCCCGCTACAGCTATGGGAGCCCTGAGTGGGCATCTGCAATTGAAAAATGTTTGCCACTTCCTGGCCTCTGAGTACGCGGAGCCCAAACTGCACCTTCCCTCCATTGGACCCTGCCTTGTTTAGTGACTACGACCATAGTTAGCTCTGAATGTCCCCTAGTTCGTTGGTTCCCTTGTGCTGGCTTGTCTCAATCAGGGCTCTAAGCCTCCTGGAGGGCAAGCAGCACACAGTCTTAAAAACTGCAAGTTTTTAAAACTGCAGGTGATGGTTGAGTGATACCATGAACATTCAGTGAAAGAAACCACAGTCCACAGAAGGTTGAATGACTCACTTAAGCTTCTAGAACATGCTGTGACCTGATCCTTGCCCTTGCAGCACCCACGCTGCTCTCAGGCTGGATCATTTCATCTGCATTGTTCGGCACACAACAGAAATTCCATGAACATTGACCAATCAGGCTTCAACAAAATCCAGAGCTCTAAAGCGTGGGATGAGGTATCGGTAATGCCAGTAGAATGGTGTAAACCTGAGGGATTGGCTCCTGGCCCACCTGACTGCCTAGCCACTGAGCTGCCACGTCCCTGGACACACATAGTAACTGAGCTGAGAGAATTATATATGCAGAGCCAGAGGTTTTCATATATACATTATATAGATAGATAGAGATAGATAGATAGATAGATAGATAGATAGATAGATAGATAGATAGATAACGAATGGATAAATGGATATAGAAAAGTACTCCATGATGCACTAAAACCCAGCCCACTCTTGCTAATGATAAAACTGCTCTACTATTTCATTGGACCCCATATCCCCTCCCCCAAAAAAGAAAGTGAGAAATGTGTATTTTTAAGATGTTCATGGGAAAATACTGGAAACAACCCAAATATCCAGATAGGGGAATGAGTAAGAAAACTAATTTGCAGGAAAAAAAATAGGAGAATTTCAGTTGATTTTTAAAATCACAATTACATGGACTGTGTTAAAATTTTCTCTTCCTGTAACAAAGTTTAAATTCACTAAATAAGCAGTTAATTAAACAAGACTCTGAACTTGGGAGAAATGGACAGTTAAAAATAACATCATGCGACCATCTGACACCCTACAAAATATTTACAACATCATGCAACATGAAAGAAGCCAGTTACAAAAGACCACCGAGTGTCTTTTGTCCAGAATGGGCAAATCCATGGAGACAGAAATTCGAAGTCTGGTGGTCAGAGGCTGGGAGAGAGGGAAGTGGGAGTGATTGTTAACAGGTATAAGGTTCTTTTTGGAGTGGTAAAAAGTGTTCTAAAATTGATTGTGAGATGGACGCACAACTCTGTGAATATACTAAAATCTACTGAATTATACACTTTAAATGAGTCAACTTTACAGAATGTAAATTACATATTAATAAGGCTGTTACAAAATAATAAAAATTAAACTTTAAAAAGCATCTCTTCCCAGGAGTTGGAGAATTGGAAATGTCTACTTTCTTCCTTTCATTTTCCTGGGATCCTCTCATTCCAAAACTTAACACAGTGCCTTCTCCATTTTGGGGCCAGGCACCTCCCCTCCCATAGGAGCAGCATCTCAAGTACCTGTGATGGCAGCAATGATTCTTCCCATCCCACGAAGGAAAGAGAAAGGCCCTCTCCACAGGGTGGTGCCTGTGGGATGTATGTGATGAGCTCATCGAAGCTGCCTGCCAATCATGCTGTGGACAAAGTCCAGTGCCGGTCCTGGCTTCTCCGCGTCACTGGGGTGAGTCGACGTCCCTCCCTAGGCATCCTGCCAGCCTGTCTCAGTCATCTAAATGTGCCCCAGGAGTGGTGATGCAGGGAAACAAGTAGTCTTGGCATTGGAGAGTGTGACATGGTACAGGCCAGAGGGAGGGTAATGTGGCAATATCTTAGCAAACGTATAAACACATGAGCCATTTGATCCAGAAATTCCACTTCTGGGAATTTATCCTACAATGCACTGGCACTTGTGTAAAAGGGTTCATATTCATTGTGTCTTTTTTTTTTTTTTGCAATAGTAGAGGATTGGAAAAACTACCTACATGTTTATCAATATAGAACTGGTTAACTCAATTATAATACACTATGTAGCCATAGAGAAGATCTTTTATATACTGATATGGAATTCTTTCTAAAATATGTTGTGAAATATTAGGAGCAAGGTACAAAAAGAAAGAGAGAAGAGTCTATACACAGATTTGTTTGTATAGTCAATAAATAGACAAGAAACATAATATTAATGGCTTCCAGGGAGACATCCTAGTGGTTCATGAGTGCTTTTTACTGTAAGCTCTTGTGCACCTTCTGAATACTCAACTATGTTAATTTATTCCCTAGTTGCAAGAAATAGCCTTTATATGTTAAATGATGTAAATAAATATCACCACTGTTTCATGTAGTACTTTTTTTAGAGCAGTCTCCATTTAAGGACAGGTTCCATATTCTGATTTCCCATAAGAGCATCTTATCGCTCACCATTTTCTAAGCGGGTTCTCAGTTTCACCCACCCACTGCCATCTTTCACAGTACCCTAGTTCCTGTCCCAAGGGACCCCCCCAGCCCAGCCTCCAAGGCAGGCTCAGGCCCCAGCCCCAGTGAACCCAGGTTGGCTTTTAATGCTCAGTTATACACATACACATTGCCCATTTAGACCGTGTTCCTTTTATTAATTAGGAAGACTGAGACGGAGCTTTGGCCAAGCCCTCCATCAGGGCCAGTCAAGGAGACTTAAACCAGGCTAGTCTGGGCCTGTTTGACTCTGCACCCCCTCTCCAGCTGGTTACAAGCTGGCAGGATAGAAAGGAAATTCTGAACAAATTGCCAGACCAGCTCCCTCAGGGACCAAGACAATGGGGTCTGGAGGGAAGAGGCTTTTCCTTCCAGTCCAGCAGCCATCAAGAGAAAACAACTTCCCTTTCACCTCCTGGAATGGCAGCAGCCAGCCAGCCAGCAGGGGAGATTTATGGAGATATAATGTGACCTCTTTATTGCCCTGAATGCTAAGGAGGCATTTCAGGGGAGATTTACGCCTTTCAGAAGGGGAGGGGAGCAATGATGTAGAAACATATGCACGAGACTGTTTTCCCCTCTGGGGGGTTTTGAGGATTACTTAATCAAACCAAGGTTAAGCCCAATCACCAGCGTTTTACATTCTTCTGCTGCTGCTAATCCACCTAGTTACCCTAAAAGATTTTTGCATGAAATGTGGACTCTAAGGAGAGCTGGGAGGGCTCTGTTTAGCTCTGAGTTCAGTTAATACAAATCAAAACAAAAAAAAAGGATGAAGACCACACAGAGCAGGGCCAGGAGACTGTACCCCTCCTAATAGTGGACCTGCGCAGTACACATTTTACCTGCCAACGCCTAGGATCTTCTTTGTAAAATGGGGGTGTTACACCAGATGATCTAGGTCCTTCCTACTTTGAAAATGACCCAGATTAATATCAGATCAAATGTATAAATTACTCTGCACCAGTGATGTTTCTGTTACTTGTTTTTTTAAGTTGCAGAATCCCGTCTTCAAAGAAAATCTTATTCGAGGGAGCCCTACATAAAAAGACAGAGAAGTACAGCTGATTGGGTGAAAGGATGTCCCAGACTCTTTTCAAATCCACCTGACATCGACAACCACACACGACGTGGTGGCCTTGAGTAAGGTCCTCCAACCGCTAGAGGGCACAGGAGCATCGCTGCAGGAGTGTTATTTAGGACTCTCTACCAATGATGTGAATGGGGTCTGTCTGCTGCTTTAATATCACAAACTACATTGATCAGACTCAAAGGCTGGGATTAATAAGAACCAATTCCAGAAGAATCAAAGGTGAAAATGTGCACTAACAGTAATTTTACTTATCTTGTTCTGGTCTCCACAAATCAAAAGTGAAGTATTTGGAAAGATGGTTTTAGAACCCTCCAATTTGGCACTATATGCTGACTCTTCTCATTTACATATTTTTAAATGTTCCCCCTAATTTATGTTTAAATTGTATAATTCTTAATTGCTATAAATATTCAAACAATACAGAAGGATGTCAGATAAAAAATAAGTCTCCACTGTTACCATTGTCTCATGCCCTGGAGGCAACAGTGGCTAATTTTTCTATTTTTCCCAGACAGTTTCTGTTTTATTAATTGTAATTTTTATTTTTAGGAATTTATAAATTAGAGAAAATTACCAAGAATAATATAACCTTTTTATTCTCTGTCACCATCTCTTATCCAAACACTATTTTGAATTTAGTGTATATCCTTCCAATTCCTTTTTATACTTTTACACACACATATATAGACCTCTGAACATCATAGGTATGATTTTGTGCTTTTTAAATTTTTACATTACGCCTTCACACTGTATATCACATTTACAAATTTACTTTTAAAATATGAAATAGTTCAATAATTGAGATAACAATTTAAAAACACTCCTAAACCCACCACCTAGTTTTGCCAAATCTCAACATTTTACCACATTTGCTGCAGATAAAGAAATAAAAAATTGCAGATACAGTTGACTCCTCTGTGTATTCCGTCATCCCAGTCTTCTCCTTGCCTCAGTGGAAATAACCTCTATCCTGAAGGTAACGTTTGAGTCATATGTTTTTACTCTTGCAATGTATGTGCATATTTCTTCAAAAGCAATGCATAATACTTTTGCATGTTTTAAACTTCATAGAAATAATATGCTATAATATATGTATCCTGCCCGTTTTATTTTTTGCTTATTATTTTTCTGAGTTTTAATTATGTTGATACACGTGGAGCTACTTTGAGTTACTTTATAGTTTTCTACTATATTAACTTATATTGTTTTCAATTTTTGCTGTAATAAATACTGTAACAGGCATCTTTGTACATATCTGTTTATACACGAGAAAAGTTTCTCTAGGATATATTAGATATGCTCGAAAATATATTCATAAAACATGTATGTTTGGTTTTGGTGTTGCTTAACAATGTATCAGTCAGCTTTTGCTAGGTTATGCTGTAATAAGCAATCCCAAAATTTTAGTGGCTTGCTATATTACAGATTTGTTTTCTGCTGTTCATATTACGTGTTAGTTGCAAGTTGGCTGAAGTTCTGTTATGTGTGTGTGCTTCACTCTGGAATCCAGGCTGAAGGTGCAACCTCTATCTATCTAAGTCATACCAGCCTCATGTCAAGGGGCAAAAAGTGATATCAGAACCACATAATGGCTCTTAAAGCCATTGGAAGTTGCTTGGAAGTTGCACAAATGACTTCTACTCACATACCATTGATCAAAGCAAGCCTCGCAGACAAGCCTATGCTATCAGGGTGGAGATATAATCCTCTCCCAGGAAAGGGCAACTGGGAAGAACAGTGCCTCTGCCCTGAGCACAAACGGGATCACACCATACAAACTCTTCAGTTTAATTTCTTCATGGAAGCACATTTATTTGGACATTTTACAATATCAGTACAGATCTACCTCACTCTTTTAAGAGGATTTATTAGTTTTACATTGTAAAAGTACATAACATTTACATTTTATTCCATGATACCCACAGTTGTTTAGCTGTACTTTGATATTTGAAAGGATCCAATCCTTAAGTCTTCTTTCTAAAAATTATCTTGGCTATTCTTGTACAGTAACTCTACCATATAAATTTTATAATCAGCTTGACAAATTGCATTTAAGAAATCCTGCTGGGATGTTTGCTGGGACTGTGGTAAATTTATGGATTTGTTTGGGGGGGGGGCGTTTGGAAGAAAGAATACTGCTAAATATTCTAGTCCAAGAACATAGATAGTATTTTTCTCCATTTATTCATGTCTTCTTTTATGTGCTTCAGTCAAGTTTTATAGCTTTCTCCATAGAGAAAGCATGCATTTATTTACCAAAGTTGACCATTCTTTCATCTGTAAGTAATGAAACTTTGCCTCTTCCTTTCCAATCTCATTTATTTTATAACTAAGGAAATTTATACCTGGCTGGAGATCTGACAGGTATAGATCAGTTCTCAAAGTTTTCCCCTCAATGTGGTCTGAATTTCCATTATATTTAACAGTATTTCTGTAGTTGGGGGTATGAGTTGTTTCCTAGTTTCACTAGAGATGAAATTTTTACTTTATTGCAGGGGCGGTGTTTTCATCTGATTTGTTGGTGTTCAGGGAGGACAGGGAGATAGCATACCTTTGCTGCTATCTTTCACAGGAAGTCTCCACCCCTTCTTCACAACACATGCATCCTTCTCAAATCCTATCATCTGTTCTTCTTCCTATCAGTAGCTTGTAGCTTGCCCAACTAACCCAATGTTTCCACAGGTTAATTTGATAATCAAGCTTGAGTTACCTATTTTGTCCTTGCCTTCCAGTATCATTTAGATCTTTTGGTGTTATTTCATCCTTTTCTCCCAAACTATACTTTGTTCCTAGGCCAAATTATAAGCACATAGAGATCAGGGTCTATTTCATAACGTGTTTATTGGATTAGTTTTCTTTCTCCTTTTTTCATTCTAGGCTCAGAACTCTGTAGCCAGGCAGGCAGTTACCAATTACACTGGGCTGTCAGAAAAGTCATGACGCATTTTTGCAATGAAAAACATAGAAAAATACGTCATGACTTTTCCAACAACCCAATATGCAAGGAAGTGGGGCTTCTGTGCACTGAGGGTTGCACAGAGCCCAGCTCTCAGCCTCGCCTCCTCCCACCCGAAGCATCACAGTGGAATCCCAGGACCCCTGCAGTATATTTGATGGCAAAGGTCTAGTAGTTCAATCCATCCTTTTACAACTTTCCCATGCTTGGGAGAGATTTGAGGGAAAAAAATGTGAAGCCGCTACAGAAAAACAATCTGATAGAGGGCTAGTACTACCAACTTTTATATTAATACTGCTTGCATCTTTGGGGAGGGAAACAGAATGCAGTGTCAGAGGGAGGATTCTTCTAGTTTACTCTCTTGCTAAGCTTTTGCATTCTCTTTCCTTTAGTTGGTTTTACTTTTTATTTTTTATTTTTAGTTGTGGTAAAATACACATAACATGAAATTACCATTTAATCATTTTTAAGTGTACAGTTTAGTAGTGTTAAGTATACGCATATTGTTGTGCAATCCATCTCAGGAATTCTTTTTATCTCGCTAAACTGAAACTCTGTACCCATGAAACAACTTTCTTCTTCCCGAAGCCTCTGGGAACCACAATTCTACTTCCTGTCTCTGAATTTGACTACTCTAGGTACCTCCTTTAGGTGGAATAGAGTATTTGTCCTTCTGTGTCTGGCTTATTTAACTGAGCTTAATGTCCTCAGGGTTCATCCATGCTGTATATATGTCATATGTGTGCCTCCTTTTAAAATTTATTATCTATTTTTATATCCTATTGTTTAAAGATGTACAACGTGATGATTTAATATACATATACATTTGTGAAATGATTGCCACAATCATCCGTCACCTCACATGGTTACCTTTTTTTTTTTTGATGGTGAGAACACTTAAGATCGCTCTTAGCCACTTTCAAATATATGATACAATAGTAACTATAATCACCAGGGTACATTATATCTCCGTGACTTATTTGCCATATAACTGAAGTTTGTGCCCTTTGACCAACATCTCCCCATTTCCCCCAACCCTTGGCCCCTGGTCACCACAGAGTGCCCTCCTTTTTAAGGCTGAATAAATATTCCACTGAATATATTACACCATATTCTGCTTACCCATTCATCTGTCTATGGACACTTGGGTTGCTTATGTAAATGTCCCCCTCTATGTAGAAGGAATTATAGACATTAAAGTTCGATATGGGGTCTATGTCCCTAAATGTAAATTAATATTGAGAAAAAAAGGGAAATTCTAACTAACACAAAACACTTTTGGCTATTGTGGCTCTTTCTTTTTAATCAAGAATGTATTTATTCATCTTACAAAAAATAAGAAATCGGGAACAAATGTAGAGCTATGCGTTGAACAGCAAAATAAATCAATCAGACCTTGACCACTATNTTCTCTGCACATGAGTATCAGGAGGCTGAAAAGGAAGTTCATGCAAGGCAAGTATTCCTAACATTGCAAGTTCTGCAGTATCAGAATGAGATGGAAGGTTACTTGGGAAGACATTACACCTGTAGAGATATTGGGGGGAAGCAGGAAAACACAGAAGAAAAACTACACTGGGGAGAGAGAGCAGATGGAGAGACAAGTAAGAGAAAATCCTACAGTTTAGTTGAGACTTTCCACCACCATGTACCTTCTGGTTCTGAAGGGATACATGCAAATGCAAAGTATGGTAAATAGGGGGAATCACGGTCCTGGGCTTGCCTGGATTCTAAGCCAGAGCTGCTGTTTCCTACCAGTGGGAACTTGGGCAAATTCCTTAACCTTTCTGAGCATCAGTTTCCTCTCCTGCAAAATGGAGATCATAGTATCTACCTTGCAAGGACTTAAAGGTCCCTGCCACCTGACAACTTCCTCATTGAGCCTTAATAAAGGATCCAACTTACTATATATAAATTGCACATACATAATGCAAGATACAAGTATGCCTGTAGGGCAAGATACAGGCTACTAGTCCTAAAAAGTTGTTAGCTAGTTTCCACACATTAATGTATCCAAACTTGCACACTTATTTTGTATAAATTAAAATAGATCAGAGGTTATTCCTATTCTAACCCCACTCATATTATCTTCCCTACCCCTCTTTAGAAGACAAAGGAGTAGCTCTATAGATAGCCAACAAAAGGTTTAAATAATCCTTCATGGAGTGTGTTATGTGAGGCCATGCTGTGGGCCACAGAAGGTCAATATAACAGAGACACCTATCCCCAAACCATGAGAGAGCCGTGTTCCCTGCATCTTATTCAGGATGTGCAGGCCAAAGAAGGCACCAGGAGAAAAATCCCTGTACTTTTAGATGTCAAAAGGCCCCCTCCACTTCTTAAAGCAGCAGCATCCCAGGGCTTACAAGAATTGCCCTCTTCTAGAGCAAGGCGATCATAAAACCAGCAGTCCTGCGTCTTTCTTACACACACAAAAAGCAGCAACATTTTGCAACTGGCTTCAGCTCTAAATTCCATACAACTCAATTGTCTTACAAAGGACAGGCTGAAAAGAATTGGTTAAAAGACTTACCTTGCCCTGGAGGAAGATAATTTTTTTTTTCTATCACTCTCGTAGGTTAATGGTGTTTGGGATCTAGCCCCAGTACAACCCGAGGGAGAACTGCTCACACCCGGAAAGGTCCCCAGTGTAAGTGCCCATGAGGTAAGCATCTTACGCAGCCAGGTCAATGTGGCAGTGGGGGCATCTGACAACTGCTGACTGAGATCTGCTACCCGTAGACATTACTGAGAGTAGGATACGGGTTTTTTTGTGCCCTCAGTAAAGCAATCTGTTGGATAAGCAGAAATCAAAAGCCTTATTCAATAACAACAATTTTTCTTAAGTACTTTTCCTGTGCATCCATAAACTAAGAGGGAGAGAGACTTTCAAGAAGTTAATTCATGAATACTGTCTCTTCAAAAAGTTAATTAAATGTTTAATATTTTTAAATTGGTAATATAGCTACATGGTTCAAAATTCAAAAGGTTCCATTTGCACACCTAGTTCACAGCAGCATTATTCTCAAGTCAGAGGTAGAAACAACTCAAGCATACATCATGGATGGATGGATGGATACACAAAATGTGGTGTATACATACAATAGACTATTAGTCAGCATTAAAAAGGAAGGAAATTGACACATGCTACAATATAGATGAACCTTGAGGACATCATGCTCAGTGAAATAGCCAGTCACTAAAAGACACAACAAATACTGTATGATTCCAATTACATGAGATATCTAAAGTAATCAAATTCACAAACAGAAAGTAGAGTGATGATAAACAGGATCTAGGAAGAAAGAGAAATGGGGAGATNTTAAATGCCCTTATCTTTATATCTTTTAGAGATACATATGTAAGTATTTATAGATGAAATGATAAGCTGTCTAGAATGTCCTTCAAAATAACGTAGTATGGGGAAAGGGGGGGTGTAGATGAAATACAGCTGGTAACAAGTTGCTATTTGTTGAAGCTGGGGGATGAATAGTTACTCTCTACTTCTGCATATGTTTGAAATTCAACATGCTTAAAAATTGTTTAAAATACAAGAATTGAACTTAATATCTTCATCTTCACCTTGAAGCCTCCTGGGGCTCTGGCTAATCCAACCTACAGGGTCTAGTGATGCATAAACAGTACTTCCCTCTGTAATTATCAATATTCCTACTCAAGGTCACTCCAGGCACCTACCTCTTCTTTAGAGACCGTGCAAAAAGAAGGTGGGATTAAAAAAGGGTGGAACTCAGCCTCTGGGGTCAGATTAGCCAAACCCCTCTTCCTTTTCAGGGCAGGGAAGAGAGGATCTGATTTGGGAATGAGAATCTGCCTCGATTTTTGCCCTATTGCCTTCAGCCTGGACACAAACCACACTGTGCCACACTGTGTCCTACTGCTAATGTACATACACATTAACGCCTCCAAAATATCCTCGTAGCGTGTTGCTCCCTTTCCTTCAGAGTTCTTTCTCTAATTGGGGGCAGGGGCACAAATGCAGAGGAAAGGCAGTCACCACCTTGCACGAACAAGTGAGGCCAGAACAAAACAAAACTGGGAGACACGATTTTTAACCTTTCTACACTATGACCAAAGTGATTCATCCAAAATGCTACTTGAATCCTGCCACTCCACTGCTCTGCTTTCAAGTTTTCTCTCATCAAGGCCAAGTCCAAAGTCTTTAGATGCCTCTGCCTGCTTTCCAGCCTCATGTCCTCCCACGCTATATTGCAGAATAGCTAGACTCAAGAGACATTCTCACCTTGGATGTCCTTCCTCCAAGGCAGCAAACTAGCAAACTCCTAATCATTGTTTAGGACTCAACACAGGAGTCCCTCCTTCAGGAAACCTGATCTGAACTTCTGGTGACAAAGTTTAAGAATCCTAAGGGGTCCTGTGGAACCCAGACTGACCCCACTATAGCGCCCCGTACACTGTCTAAGACTACACCTTTACTTTTTATCTCCCCAACCACGCTGCTAGAAACACACTGGCCATCTTGTTCATTTTTTATCTCCAAAGCCAAACAAGTGCCCAGCTCACAGGAAGCAGGCAAAAATATTCGTTGGCTAGTTGACTGATGATGCAAATGATGTGTCTGGGACTGGTGTTTGTAACGGAGCCCCTACCTTCTATGGATCGCCACGGCTGCCTGGAACCTTAGACACTGGATTTGGTACAGAAAACCAAAACCACAGAAACAATAAACTCAGGCCAACTCTGAGGTCACGTAACCCGTGGTTTCCCAAAGTTTTTACATTTCAATAGCTAAGTATTTTATTGTGTATAAGAAAAAATTAAGTTGGGCTATCAAACCCACATTTTCACAGATACTATTGCTTCAAATGAGGCAGGTAGTGATGGAAACCTACTTTACTCAGCCTGCATGAATTTGAGTTTGATGCCCAGCAAGCTCATGAAGGTTATGTGTTACTATGGTAGCTTTGGTATGAGGAAAGATAAAGCCAACATCACCTATTATCATAGCACAAGGCTCTGGATTTCAAAGCTCCCAAAAGGGCCCTGGAGCAGCCCTTCTCACTATCTCTGCTCCTGGCCTGATTTCTTAACCTTATAAATTCAGATACTCAAGCTAAGAGAGGCATAGTAAGTGGTCTAAAGTCATCCGGCACAAAAATGAGAGCCCAGGACTAGATCCCAAGGTGATGCGTTTTCACCTCACTGACCTCCCCTATAAAGTGGGTTGGAAGCTACTGTTCATGCTTCCCAGCATATCAGAGCCTCACAAATAAACACACCCTGCAACTGGTCACCTCACTTCAAGGGGCAACCATTTCAAACTTATAAATATGCTTTAACTTTAAACTGGCTCTACATAGGATGCTTTGTATTCATAGATTGAAAAACTATGTTTTTACACACAACTCGCCCATTTGATTGGCTATTTATTATTGGCAGTTCTTTCTGTGGATTTCCCACTTTTTGTTCTATTTGAGGGATTGTCTTCAGGAGCCAGTCTGAGTCACTGATCTTATAAAAACTGTCTTCAGTGATGAAATAACTAAACAGTAACTTTTATGATTGTTTAAATATGTAGATACACACATACCTGTATATATATAGTAACTAAAAAGTCAAAGATTAATGCCTAACAGTGGTTATCTTTAGATGGTATGATTACCAAATATTTGTGCATTGCTTTATATGCGTTTTTCATTTTTCCATAGTAAACATACATGGAGTTTCATAGAAGAATAATTACGTGTTTCTAATACCACTTGGGGAAAAAAAAAATGTTGATTTTTCTGAAGCCATCTTTGACCTGGAAAACATTTTCTTTTTTCAAATAAGCAGTATTTTCCTATTAAGTGCACTCCGTGAGAACCACATTCTTTCTTTGGGGTCAAGTTAAGGTCTCTCCATATGCCAGGGAAAGGTTTTATTTGTTGTTTGTTTTCCCCGCCTACTCAATTTTGAGGGGTAACCTGTATTATTGCCTCTCTTTACCTGGTTTGATTTATGGTCTTGGAAGTCAGGTCATTCTTTGCTAGGTCGAAGAAAAAAGAGAAAAAAAAGTTTCCCCACCTAATACCTGATAAAATATCTGAAAAGGTCATTGCAGACCTTGACAGAAACACATACAATTTCAACCCCATCTGATAAAACAGCAACTAGAAAACTTTTATCAGAAGAAAATGTAACTTGCCATTTCCCAGCTCAATTGACTGAACTTTTTTTTTATCTGAAATGACAGACATCATAAGATAGGAAAAGCTGCAGATAAGAAAACAAATTGAGTTGTCTTGAATCGGATCCGATTGTCTGCCCTTGGTTCAAACTCCCACACCTGCTCTGAACAGGTCAATGAGAGCCTCTTGGCATGGTCCCGGAGGGGTTTGGAAACATTGCAAAAGTGCTGAACTTTGAGACTTCAGCGTTTATTCTGCGATTATAATTAACCTGCTCACCAGTTGCTATCGATCAATTCTGAATGAAGGTGATAAAGTTTGACTGGATTTCTAGAAGTAGAAACGGGGATTTAAACTGGAAAGAAAAAAGGAAGATTAAAAAAAAATAGTTTAAGGACCGAACTCAGTTTTAAGAAGCAAAACTGGATCTGTGATTGGCTTAATAATCCTCAAAGCTCCCCACAAAATTCTGGTGGTAACCCTTCACTTTCTTATCCTCCAAAGTAAAGTATATCTGTNATGGCGGATTCTCGGGAATTCTGCCTGGAGCCTTGATAAGAGCGGCCAGTAGAGACAAGCCCACACTGAGATTCCAATGAGAGATCTCACCCCAGCTTTCATGTATTTAAGACAAGATCCGACTTCTGCTCCCTCTCTGCTAGCAAGAGGCAGTGTGACCTGTTTTCTTTGTTCCTTGTTTGCTTCTAGTTCTTCCAAAGTCAGGTGAGTAAGAACAAGAGACAAAAGTTGTCTGTATAAAAAGCATTATTAAATTATTAGGGTAGAATGAAAACAATGAGACCATCAGACGCCAGATGGATTGCCAAGGTCATAATGGCTAACATCGTGCAGCACTTGAGCCAGGGCTCCAGCATCCATGCTCTTCACCACCATGACAGACAACAGCAAGTCCCCGCCTCTAGTCAACAGCTAGACTCAGAAGCTCCACTTATGCTGGCCTTCCCATCAAAGACCAAGACTCGCCGAGCCGAAGTAGTAAAACCCAAGGGACTCTCATGAAATACAGTAGCATACGCTCTTCTCTCCAGAGGAAAGCAGTCAAATAAGAGCCTCCTAGTTCCTGCATGGTGTCCTCCCTGGAAACGCCATTTATTTTCCAGGCTGTCCCAGCAAACAGAGGCTGTCAGACAGAAGGGGGAAGTAATTTATCAGATTACCCAGCCCTCAGGCAATGGAGGAGGCTAAAAAGGAAATATGGGGTGAGAAATTCTACTCAACAGCTGCCTCAACAAGCTCTTCAAAAGTTCCTCCAGACTTTTTCAGTCCAGCAAGTTAAGGTAGTGGGGGAAAAGGGGATAAGAATCCCTGATGGGGAAATGGTATCCCACGGAAGTGAAGAAATGACGTTGGCCTGGTCCACAGGACTGGTCAGTGATGTGAGGCCTCAAATCCAGGATTCCTGCCTTTATCCAGTGTCCCATTTGCTATCACATGCCCCCGCTTCCTCACCCCCACTCCCACCAGATCATCAGCTAAGAAGGAGGACCACACTGTCTAAAGAGTAATTCTCCATGACACCATGAAAGAACAGCTCAGAATCCAAAAGAAAGGCAGCAAACTCGAATGCCATCTCTGGACAGGCAACTTTGGGAGAACCCGCTCCCCAGCCCATGTAAACTGGGGGGATGAGAGGCGGATGGAAGTTGTATTACACATACCTCCCTCAGCTCTTTCTCCTCAAGCTATGGCTAAGGGGCTTAAGAGAAAGATAATGACCACAGCCTCCACCAATGCCCTTCTTTGGCCAGTTTGGCCTGGTGATTTCCCCCTTGCCTTTTCTTTCATGTTCTCTGCCATTATTCACTCATTCTCTAGGCTAAAGAATGCTGCTGACAGCCTCTCACTGAGCCCCCTGCCTTCTGTCTCCATGCTATCCACCTCCCTGCCCTCCCCCCTTCTCAATCTTACTGATTCAGTCATGTTTGTCCTCTATGCATAAAGCCCCAAACTCCTCTGCCTGATTTTCAAGGCCCTCCATATCTGGCTCCAACTGTGTCAACCTTGCCAGTTCTTAAAAGGGGACCAAGGTGCTAGAGTGCTGGGAAGAGGTCTAAGATATGGGTGATGATGTCCCAGATGACCCAGGTGACCATCTAGGGTGAAGCACTGCATCGAGGGATTAGGAGCAGAGGGAGTCCACCATGAGCAACCCAGCTCATGTCATTGAAGAGCCCAAAGCCAAGAGCTAAAAACACAACGTAAATCCAAAGTCAAAGGCAAGGAATGACCAAAACAGGCAAAACGGGTTCCAGTAATCGACTGTTAATGAAACTGTTGGTATTGTTTTTATGAGACTCCTTGGATGCTATGGCATAAAGCAAATGAGGAATTCTGTTGGGGTTGTTGAGTAGGGAAATTTTGGTGCGGATGACAAGATTTATAGATGTAAAGATGCATGAAAGATGTAAAATGGCGAAGCTGTCGTGGGAGAGCATGGCACTTCTTCAAAACCACACAGAATTACCCATGTAATCCAGCAATTCCACTTCTGGGTATAAACCCAAACGAATGCAAAGCAGGGACTCGAACCAACATTTGTACACCATGTCAAATAGCACCATGTGGATGGAAGAAGGGGTTCTGTGGAAAGTAACCTCACAGGGGGATGGATCCTAAATTCCCAACTGGGCAGTTCATGCCTCCGGCATATATCTCCTTTAGTAAAAGGTTTATCTTTGCCGTAAGCCAGCCCTGTCCCTTGTTTCTGTGCATCTAGGCTATCACACCTTTGAAATAAGCGTGGCCACCCTCAAGGGAGCACATAATCTTAACTACCCTGTAATCCAAACCCCACCTTGCTTTCTCCCACATTCATGTCCCCTCCCTAATTCGAAATGCATGAAAGATGATGCAACTGTCATTCTGGGAAGCATTTTTCTCAGACTGTTGAGATCTTGCTTCCAGGCATATCCTCTGGACTCAAATACATTTTTATAAAAATTATCTACAGGTTTGAACTTTATTACCTCAACAAGCATTACTCACAACAGCCAAAAGGCAAAATGAACCCAGGTGTCCATCAAAAGATGAATGGATAAACAAAATGTGGTAGATACATAAAATTGAGTATTATTCAGCCTTTAAAAGGAAAAAATTCTGACACAGGGTATAACATGGATGAATCTGGAGAACATCTGGCTAAGTGAAATAATGCAGACACAAAAGGACAAATACTGTATGATTCCACTTGTAAGAGACATCTAGAGTCGTCAAATTCAGAGAGACAGGAAAGAGAGTGGTGGTTTTCGTGGGCTGGAAAGAGTGGGGAATATAGATGTAGAATTTCAGCTTGGGAAGATGAAAAAGTTCTGGAGATGGATGGTGGTGATGGTTATACAACAACTTGGATGCACTTAATGCCACTTAAAAATGGTTAAAATCGTCAATTTTATGTTGTGCATATTTTGCCACAGTTTTTAAAAAAATGCATAATGGGAAGTAAAAGCCTTTTAGACCTAAATTTGAATTGAAAGTATTGATATCAACACAATATATTTTATCTTATCTTTGGGTAGGGTGGGGAAGTATTTCCTAACTCTCTGTATTGAATGCTAACCCAATATGCAAAAGCTCAACTAGGAGAGCTGGCTCTAAGAGTGTCCATGTAGCATTCCTCACCAAAAGGAGCCAAGGCTTCTTGGAGAAATGGCCAAACCCAATTTGGGGGAGTAAATGCATAAGCGTTTGGAACATTTTGTAGTATGGAAAGCAGGAAGAGATCAAACAAAGATTTTGTCCAAAAAAACCAGAAACAAAAACTCAGGAACAAGCTCCCACTGGCAAAGGTGGGACAATCTGAGCATCAATTAGGATAACTACATGTATCAAAACACATCATGCATATTTAAATCCACAAGTTCCTAATGATACTAAAAAAAATTTCATTCCACTGGTCATTTTTGAAGGATACAAAGGGAGCTAATTCATTATTTGAATACTAAAAAGTGAAGTGCGAGCAATAAGCATTTATCCTGTCTTTCACATGCAAACTGTAGCTCAGAGTCGCCAAATATTTGATAAACTAAAATTGTTTAATTCTTATAGATGTTTTCCAGCTAATAAATGAAGGAGAGAAAGCATTAGAATGTCACCATTTGCAACCTCTAACGAAAAAATTGCTCTAGGCAATGACCATTAATGGCTGCTGAATATGATCAAGCGTATTTTTTTCAATCGCAGATATACATGAAAAATGGGACAGAGGAACATGTTAAATGTCATGAAGGGAACACAATCAACAAAACCCAGGCTGTGGGAAACCCTACAGGAAAATCCTAATATCTTTATAGCAAATAAATATATTAAAAGAAAAAAAAAGGGTGAAAGAGGAACCTATAGATGAAAAGAAACTTGAGACTTATCAATAGAGACAACATACGGACTTTATTTAGATCCTGATTTGAACAAACTGTTAAAGAAAATTAGACAAATGGGGAATTTGAACACTGTACATTTAATGATATTAGGAGTGATAGTTAATCTGTATCAGAGTGATACTCGCACTGGGGCTATATATTTTNTTCATTTTTATAAAGCAATCGGAAGCCTGGGAAAGCCCAGGTGGACCATGCAGTTCCCATCAATACTCCTTAAAAGCTGTCCTGATCACTTCCTCTAAGATGGGTACCAAACCCACATCACTCCTGCGGTAGAGACAGAGGCACAAAGAAACCTGGATCTTGATTGCATCCCATAAATCAATCAGAGGTAAGAATGCCCAGGAAGGTGGCTATATTGAGTTATTTAAAAAAACAAAAACAAAAACAAAACTAATAAGCAACTCCTCCTGTCCTTCATATCCTTCTCCAAATTCAAGGATCTAGCAGCCTCCAAGGGTTAGATAGACGCTCTTCCTGGCAGAAATCCACAACGCAGTTGACTTGCCCCCTGCTTTTCAGCAAACACAATTTAGCACCATGATAATGCTAACCACAGTGATTCGGACCCTAGGGAGGCAATTCAAGGGGAGGGGATCCTACTTAAGTTTAGGAGAGTCCAAGGGACACCCCCCACCGGGGTTTCTTCCCCGTTTCCTAATTCTTTTTTAATTGCACCCAAGTTGGTTTTTTGTTTTTTTGTTTTTTTTCCTTTTGTTCAGCTCTCACTGGAGACAGACAACTGGTTCCAACACCCTTAGAAGTATTTTGAAAATATCCTAAAGCTATTACAAAAGTCATTGTGCGTATCTACAACCCCAGTTAGCCTTTGCTTATGGAAATGTGCCCTTGTATGTAGAGGAATTATAAACATTAAGTTGGGTTTGGAGGGGTCTATATCCCTAAAAGTAGATTAATACTGAGAAAGAAGGTGAATTCTAACACAAAACTCTCCTTTAAACCAACTTGGCAGCCTCCTGTGCAACCTAAACCTTTATTAGTAGAACTGGAAAAAAATCCTATTTGAAATAATATCTCCTTTAATGATAATAGCAAACATTTATTAATGAGTGACTCATGGCTAACCCATTTAAAGATCCTTACTGCATATCAAGTGCTACACTTTATGAACATTATTTCCTATCATGACACTCTGTTTAGTAGATTGTATTCAATTCTATGGACGTGAAAACTGGGGGTCATCGGACGGGGTATTTTAAATCAGCTGTCTGACTCCAGGCCTGTTCCCTTAACCACGAGACCCTTTGGCTTCTCCTTTATCACTTGCTAAATAGTAAAAAAAAAAAAAAAGTTGGAAATCCCAACAAAGAACGCGAGCAACAGTTCTGAAAATGATGGGGACAAGTCTGGCTCACGGGCTCTGCCTTCCCCATGGACAGCTGTCTAGATGGTCCATTTGCCAGCTCTCCTCCCCAGCATCTGCCCTCTTCATCCTTCTCCCCCCCACTGCCCCTGCTGCTTTGTCCTGGGAAAAGGGTCCCCTTTATTAATCCCATTCCTGGAGATGTGTTTACACAGGGCAGGAAACTTAATATCAACATTCCCCGCAGGAGAGTGTCCTGTCACTTCTGTGAAGCACTTCAAGACGGCAGAGACCAGCCTCCCAAATCAACAGGCACTTACGCCCTTTAAACAGTCTGATGGAAGAGTTTGTTTCTACAGAGAATCTTTGAGTTCCTGAGCCGGTTTGTTATGATGAGTTGAGAGGTGGTTACCCACATACACAAACCTCTCCCTGGTGCCTCAAGAGGCTCTCTAAGAAGGATCTCAGGGAATCTATTCAAAGTGAGGAGGAGGGAAAACAGCAGATTTAGGCACTCAAACTTGGGAAAGGACAAACTTGATGAGTGAAATTCTGCAAGTTTCTATAAACTGGCAGGGAAAGATTGCAATGGATCTGGCTACAAGATCTGAACAGTGATAGGATATAAAGACTTGAGGGGGCGGGGGGCGCTCAGGAAACCCAAGGGGTACCATCAGGGCCAAGCACAACACCAGAGGATCAAGAAATAAGCCCAGGTGGTTTTTACAAGGTGAAACATGAGGGCACCCAGTTTTCTCTTTTTCTTAGCTTCCTCGCTTGGCCCCTCTTGCCCAGCATCTGTTACCCTGCTCTGCCCCACGCTCCCCTCCCACCTTCATTACAGGCAGCTCTGCCAAGCTCCTCTGCCCCCTGTCACTCTCCTCACTGCCCTGAGGGCTCTCTCCTGTTCACAAGGCTTCAAACAGAGTGATGATCCCACAGACTGCAGCCCATGCCACATTGCCTCCTAGACATCTCACTTGCATGTCCCTCCCCCATGCCTCAGACCTGCCACATCCAAAATGTTAGTCCCATCCCTAAGTGCCCTGTTTCCTTATAATTACCTTTGAGAAAAACCACTGGAGTTTTCAATTCTCTTCTCTCTCCTCCTGGCCTTCTAGGTTTGGGCTGATTTTGCATGATTCTTATAGCTCCTCAATCTCCTCACTACTCCCCACCCCACAAGGGCCCTCTTTCTGTAAAGCTGCTCATGGGTGGGGACATGCTCATCCCTGGACTTCCACCCCTCAGGTCCCTTTTATAAGGATGGAGACGCTCCCTCCAGTCACTGTTTCAATAGGCTCATACTGCAGGTATGAACATGAAGCCAAAAGGGCCATATACTTTATGATGAATTCCTGACTGTATGTTTTCAGACAATGAACATTTATTTAGTATTTACCATGTAATTGTATCACAGGCCCCAAAGTGAATGAGGTCTAATTATTGCCCTGGAAACACTTCCAGTCTAATGGAACCAGAATCCAAATAAAAGGATAGCACCATAAGATACAGTGAGACCGCTGGCCATGGCGGATGCTGGCCATGGCGGATTCTCGGGAATTCTGCCTGGAGCCTTGATAAGAGCGGCCAGTAGAGACAAGCCCACACTGAGATTCCAATGAGAGATCTCACCCCAGCTTTCATGTATTTAAGACAAGATCCGACTTCTGCTCCCTCTCTGCTAGCAAGAGGCAGTGTGACCTGTTTTCTTTGTTCCTTGTTTGCTTCTAGTTCTTCCAAAGTCAGGTGAGTAAGAACAAGAGACAAAAGTTGTCTGTATAAAAAGCATTATTAAATTATTAGGGTAGAATGAAAACAATGAGACCATCAGACGCCAGATGGATTGCCAAGGTCATAATGGCTAACATCGTGCAGCACTTGAGCCAGGGCTCCAGCATCCATGCTCTTCACCACCATGACAGACAACAGCAAGTCCCCGCCTCTAGTCAACAGCTAGACTCAGAAGCTCCACTTATGCTGGCCTTCCCATCAAAGACCAAGACTCGCCGAGCCGAAGTAGTAAAACCCAAGGGACTCTCATGAAATACAGTAGCATACGCTCTTCTCTCCAGAGGAAAGCAGTCAAATAAGAGCCTCCTAGTTCCTGCATGGTGTCCTCCCTGGAAACGCCATTTATTTTCCAGGCTGTCCCAGCAAACAGAGGCTGTCAGACAGAAGGGGGAAGTAATTTATCAGATTACCCAGCCCTCAGGCAATGGAGGAGGCTAAAAAGGAAATATGGGGTGAGAAATTCTACTCAACAGCTGCCTCAACAAGCTCTTCNCCAGCTCTGAGCAGCAGGGCCCTGGTTCAGATCCCACATAGAGGGCCAGTGACGCTGCGCCCTCTACATCTAAGATGGTGAACAACAGCTCAACCTGGAGCTGGGCTGCTGTGAGTCACTGCAGGGGAGCTGCAGTGGGATGCCATAAATCTACCGTTAGCGGGCGGCAGTGGGTGTGAGCGGCCGGCAGTGGGCGTGAGCTGCCAAGAGCCACTGTGAGCAGCCGTCCAGTGGCCCATGGCCGATCTGCCTCACCCGGGAAGAGCACAAAATAACACCAACATGGGCCAGTGAAGCGATATCCTCCACAACTAGACTGAAGAACAAAAGGACCGCAACTTGTCTGTTCCCCTTCCCCAATTCCCCAATGCTGTTCCACTCCCCCAATTCCCTAATAAAATCTTTTAAAAAAAATAGTTAAAGTGTTTTAAAAAGGTTCCAAGGCATATATGGTGAAAATCCTTTCCCAGCCTATCCCTCACCAACCCAATTGTCCTCTCCATGGGCAATCGGGGTTACAAACTCCTTGTGAATACTACTTCCAGAGATATATTAAGTATTTTCAAATGCATATAATCTTTTCTTCTCTCTTTTTTTTTTTACACAAATATTGTGACATTCACACATCCTGCACTTATAAATATAAATCTTAGAGAGGACTCCATACCATTACATAATAAACTTCCTAAGTTTTATGCCTACCTGATATCCTATTGTTTGCATGTACCATATGTATACAAACAGTCCCCTAATAATGAATATTTAGGTTATTTCCAATTTTTATTATTATGAACAGTGCTGAAGCTAATATGTGCCAGTATATTTGTAGAATAAATTCCTAGAAGTTCAATTTCTGGGTCAAGGGTATCTACCTTGCAATTTGTCGGCTACCACCAAGGGCTCTCCATAAGGGTTGTACCAATTTACACTCCCACCCACAGGTATCAGAGTTCCTGTTTCCCCACGCCTCAGAGTATGTTTGTTTTCCTAGCTAATTTAAGTAAAAAAAAGGGGTGGGTGGGGAGGGATACAGAAGAAAGTGTTATCTAAAGCTGTCTCCTGTGCACGCATCATTTCAACCCAAGTGCTTAGAAAGTGCCTAGCAAATGTGGCCTGACCTTTTGATGAGACACAATTGGGCATGTGACAGGTCTCACTGGAGCAGTGACACACCCCGGGCCACCCCCACACACCTTTCCCATCTCATTGGCTCTCAACAGAGCACCACAGACCAGCTCCAACTCTGACTGACCTGCTCAGGGTGGTAACCGGAAAGTTAAACAACTGGTTTTCTTAAAGACTGACAAATCATTCTCTAGCCAAACACGCTACTTAAGAGTTGATCTCACAAAGTTCCCTATATAAATGAACTGGCTTTGAAAGCAACTGGCCTCATTGATAAGCAGTCCCCAAAAGATCTAGAGAACACTTCAGAACTTTCCAGCGGCCTACAGCAAAAACAAACTCTTAGAACATGGTGAATGAGGCAAAGCTTTTTAAAGAAACCATCTGGGTAACACTGAGTGATATACATGTATTTCACTGTGTTGGTAATTTTTTCATCGACCCTTAAAATGATTCAAAATTTTTAAGCTCCTTTGACAATACTATAACTCCTTGTTTCTCTATTACACAGAAGAATTGTTATTCTATAATAAAATATATTTTCATAGCTTGTCCAGTAACATCTACCACAGTACTATTTCCTTCAAGGCATATTTACATATAATTTCTATTGTCTCCTTTTTAGCCTTAAGAATTTACAAGCATTAATTGGTACAAAAATCAACTTTATTGTGTGTAATATACATGAAATAAAGTACTCCCGTATTAATAGTATATTTCCATGAGTTTTGACAAATCACTATACTTGTGTAACCCTTTGATTGGGTTCTTTATAAGGAGACAGCTATATTATCCTGCTATAGCTATTTCACACGCACACAAACAAGCACTTCCCTGCACAGCTCCACTGGCAGGTGGCAATGCCGTCTCTCCTTAAGCACTTTGAGTGCCCAGGGCTTTATTATTAAGACAAGCCATATTCCATATTCTGTTTCAACAACTACAAACCTGTGTGAGACAGGGTTCTTCTCCAATCTAATACCTGCTCACCTGGAACGACATGAAGTTAGACGGCCATAGACTTTTGCCTTTTAGGTATTTGTACACAGTCACTCTCTCCCTCTCTTATCAACCTGTGACTTCTCCAATCTAAACAGCTTCAGTGGTTTCCCAAAGTTCCCAGAACCCTCTCCTACCCTGCTCACTCTTCCCTGAGGCTCCCCAGTGGGCCTCTTAGGCAGCCATTGAGTGTGTGCTTTGATCGGGGCAGGGTACTAAGGCAAATGCCTCCTAGATCTCTACTCAAATATTTGCTAAGTGCCCAGCATGTGCCAGGCACTTAAATATGAGTAAGACTCTACCTGCCCTCAGAAAGGTCACATAATTCCACTAATGCAGCCTTATTAACAATGTTCTGCAGTTGCTTTAGGTCCATGGCTCCTATTGAACTTGGAATGAATTAAAGTTCATATACATTTCAGTCAAGGTAGAATAATTCCTTCCAACCAAAGTGCGGGGCTTCACACAGGCCCCTGTTAGCTTTCATTATTTTGATTTTTGCTTTATTCCAATAACCAGCATAAGAACTCTGGCAGGATATTACCTATCGTTAATACTAAGGCAGTTAATACTTCGTAGAAAAATGAAGATGTTCTTTTATTTCTCCTCATTGAAATTAAAAACAGTTTCTGAGTGAAAGATGAGTTAGTCTGTGTGGTTTTACTTATGGTGATACATTATTTAAGCAAAAGCCAAGCTGTGTTGTATCATTTCATGGTACTACACAGTGAGGCAGTAAATGAGGGCATAACTTTTTTTTTTTAATTGCACATGCTTTTCCTGGCAAACTCCTACTCACGCTTCAAGACCAGATTCTTACACAGAGGGGAGAACCACCTCTGTCTTCTCTCCTTCTCTCTCTGCTCATTACTGTAGCATGTGCTGGGTCACTTATCATTTTCATGTCTGTTTAGGGTAACCAATCATCCCCATTTGTTGGGAACTATCCTAGGTTTAGCACTAAAATTCCCAAGTCCTGGGAAACCCCTCAGTCCTGAGCAAATCAGAAAAATTGGTCACTCTACATGATAGTGTGTGACTGTTTAATAAAATACCCATCATTTAGGAAGGGCCAAGGACAAGTACTTTACAAAAATTACTTCATTTTTCTAATTTAAGACAATACTAAAAGTAGTTTATGATTAACCTATTTAACAGAAAAAAAGAGGAGACTGAGAGAGGTAAGTAACTTGCCCAAGATCACAGGGGCCCCTCAAATTGAATCTAGGCTTGCTTCAGTCATACCATCACATTGTATTGCCATCTTAGGGCCTGGGGGCAAATCCACACAGCAAGCTGTCAATAAATACCACAGAACAGTAATTCCTTATTATCATCCTTCTAGCATCCTTCTATCACTCAGCATCAGCTAATATGCCAGGGTTGGTCTTGAGAGAGTTACCAGGCATTTACAGGAGGGTTCATGCTATGGGAGCAACATATGAAAAGTCCCTTTACAAGCACTGCTTTTAATTTAATTTGCTTTTATGTAAGTGCCTGAAGATGTGAATGCCAACAGATTCAACCTACCTCATGTTTCCTCACAAAGATAACAGGGAACCTCTAATGACTGGCCCATTTAAAACACTTGGCTATGTGCAAAAGAGAAAATTCAAGCTGTTACGCCAAACCCAAGGGCTGTCTTCAGGTGGGACTTCCTGAACCAGTGGGACAGAGCACAGAGTACCAGAAAACAGGCAACACTTTTTGGCAAGGAAGCTCTCTCCTTGGAGGTCAGCTTGCCATTTGTTGACACTGGAATTTGGGAAACATTATGTACTCACACCCTCCTGCTTGGTATGGGTTACATTTTAGAATCTGAAGACTCACCATGTTCACTCCCATAGTGTATCTTTTTTTTTTCTTTTACGTGGTTGTGGCTCCATCATTGGCTTCTCTTTTATCCCCCTAACCAAACACCAAACTCATGCTCCAGGATTATAGGAGTTAGTAAGCAACCGCCCCGCCCCCACCTCCAAGTTAAAAGAAGTGGAATTACGGGGACCTATTTAAAACAGAAGTTCTAGCAAGAGTTCTAAGAATGCAGGGCCAAAGCGCCCCACCCCACCCCCCAACACGCCCACCCGGAGCTGCCATTGTATGGAGATGTCACACGCGCTATCTCACTCAGGTCCTCCCCAAAGGCTCCGGAGATGCCCCTCCTCTCCTGGGGTGTGCCGTCTGGCTCCCCCACAAGGGGGAGGGGGAAACTGGGAGCCACAGACTCAGCTTCGGCGCCACATCCACGGTTAATCAGTTTACCTGGGATGTGTATTTGGCTGGACCCCCCTGGGACCCTCCCTAGGCCACCCGGGGTCAGAGAATAATTTAAAAGCTCTTCAAAGACTGGGCTTTTCTCGGAGCCAGCCCAAGACTGGGAACCTGGGAGAGACAGGCTTTACTCTTCAAAGTGAGAACAAATGCAAAAGGATTTAGCACTTAGTAGGTAGTCAATAAATGTTAACTTTGTTTCTCAAGTCTGGGCTTCTCCTCCCGTACAAAAGTCATCTCCCTCCACACCCGATCCCATCCCTTCCTGAAATTCTGCAGGACCAGAGGTCGTTTGCATTTTTAACTAGTGGTTGCCACTTCCCTTTCCCTCCCAGACCAAAGCAACAGGGCCTTTTCTTAGACTTCATTTTGTTCCTCCGAGCAGGGGTGCACACATCTGGCGTCCTCCGCAGGTGTGACATTCAAAGGAAATATTACATTGTGCCCATTAGGATTGTTATTTCTAACTCCAGCCCTCGGGACAAGCGGAAGCTCAACAACACGTGGATGACATGGCAAGGTCTCCGTTTAAGTCGGGCATTATAAAGAGGACGTTATAAAGAAGCCCCTCAGGACTTCCCGTGTTCCAGGACACTGACCAGGCATTCGTTTAACGCACCCCGGGGCGCATCTGCCGGGCAGATCAGCACAATGCGACAATACGCTCTGGCCCCGAGGAACCCACACAGTGCCGGCCCCAGTTCAACCCATCTCCATCCCTCTGGTCCTTCCTTTGTTCCTAGTGTGAAATCCCCGACAGGAAAATCATCTGCCACCCTGAGGGATCCTCCAACTGGGCCGCCAAATGGCCCAGAAGATCTTGGGCCCAACCCAATGTAATCAGATCCTTCGCGGAGGGCTCTGAGAGAGGGCCAGGAGGAAATGGGGCAGGAAACCCGGCGATCGCCAGCGCTCTCCACCGGGGGCTCCCGGCTGCTCCTCCCGGCTGTCCCGTGAGCCCGTCCACCTTCCGCAGGCACCCACAGATGGGCGCCTGCCCGGGTGCACCGCGGGCCCAGACAGCTCCGACGTCTGGGCAGCGTGGGGGACGCGCTCAGACCCTGCCACCCTGCAGTCTTTTTATAAAAGGCTCTAGAAGGCAAGCCCGCCCTCACTTAACACTACCTGGGCTCCGACCTGCACTCCACCATCTCCCCGCTTCGCCGGCTTGTCCTCCAGTTTGCGTTCACTGGAAACGCACGCGTCCCTTCGCCCCCGTCCCTGCCCCCTTCACCCTCCCTACCCTTGATGTGAACATCAAGTGCCCCCAGACAGAGCTCAGGACGGTCCCTGTTCCGGTCCCCACCTGGCCCCGGTACTCTCGCTCAGTACTCACCGAGATTGGGGTGTCGGGCGGCGGGGTTAGCGCGGCCGGGCAGGCTATGCAGGACCGGGCTGTCGAAGGGACCGGCCGAGGCAGCGGCAGCCGCGGCCCAGGAGGCACCTACGTCGGCCATGTAGGCCGGGTAGGGGCTGGAGTAGGAGCCGGCGAAGCCCGCACGGCCGTACTGCTCGCGGCCGGCCAGGCCCGCCGCCCCGCCGCCGCTGCTGTAGGCTGCGGCTTCCCGGGCCGCGGCGGCGGCGGCGGCGGCCGCCAGGGACCCCGTGGTGCCCGGGAAGGAGAAGCGCGGCGACACCGGCGGCGGAGTGTAGGCTGCTCCCTCGGCTCCCGCCTGGCTCCAGGCCGGGCTGCCCTGCTGGGTCCCGGGCCCGGCACCCGACGCGGCCGCCCCCGAGCTGCCGCCCGAGGTGGCTCCGGACGCAGCACCCCCGCCTCCGCCCTGGAGGTAGGACAGGCCCAGCACCGAGGAGGGCACCCGCGGGGTGGGCACGTAGACCGGCGAGGACGCGGCGCCCGCGCTGTGCATGAAAGCGCCGGGGCCGCCCGCGTCGTAGGCCCCCGGAGGGGGGCCGTGGTTGGCGGCCATGGCCAGGCTCTGATACATCGTTCCTGCGAGCTCTCAGCTTCTGAGTCCTTTTTTTTCTCACTCGCGGGTCAAGGAGCAATGCGCGGAGAGAAAATAATAATCACAAAAAATAATAATGTACAGGTGAGGGACCGTCACAAAAATAAAGATTAAAAAAATCAAATGTTTAAAAAAAATCCCTCAAGAATAGGTACGTATTAAATCCATCATTGAGCAAAAGATGCTAGGCTCTTGTTTACTCAGGAAGATCCCAAATTGAATTTTTGGTTGTTCCGGGAGGTGGTGGAGGAGGGGCCGGATCCACCCCAGGGCCTAGGGGCGGCCGAAGACGCTGGGTAGGGCCTGGGCGCGGGAGTGAGGCACCGGCCTTCGAGTCCCGCCGGCGGCCGTCGCGGCGCAGTCTTCAGGACACCGCGGCCTCGGGCGCAGGGCGCGGTAGGCTGGCTCCAAAGCCCAGGGTCCCGCGGGCTCTTTTCCACTTCGCTGCAGGCGCGGTCCTAATCAGGAGGAAAGACAAAAGGGAGAGAAGTTCATCCTGAGCTTTCAAAGCCCACTTTCCTTATGCTTGGTTGCTTCACCTGCACTGCAAACGCCACGGCCACTCTCGGGGCCAGCTTTGGAGGCCACGCGGTTCCAAAGGAGCCTGCGGTCTTTGTTTTGCGGAGACCGTGGGGTCTGGCTGCTGGAGTAAATCCTCGGGGAGGGGTTTCTTGGAGATGCGGGGCTTGCCGGTTATTGGACATGGAATTATTGGTTGTGATCTAGGCCTTTTATTATTATTATTATTATTATTATTATTATTATTATTATTATTATTGCTTGTTAGCAAGGACTTTAATTTGACCTTCTTTTTCACGCATATTATTGTCCCCGTATGTTACACGTCCAAGAGTTTCGGGTTCCCGTGGAGTGCCGGGGACCCAAGAAATCTCGATCATCTCCTCTGTTCCCTCCCCTATCCCTAAGCGCACCTGGCCCTGAAAGAACTTCAGATTGCCCATGGAAGGCAATGACAAACTTTATAAAAAACCAGCAATCTAAGAAATTTTCGCTTGTAGCATTTTCTTTTTAAACTACGGGTAGTCTACAAATGAGTACAGCGTCTGCTATGCCTCCATGAAAAGGATTGTGAAATCTCTTACCCATACACTATATGCCACGTGGACATCAAATCAGACAAGATACATGTTTCTGGCAAATCGTTATATTTTAGAGACTTTGCAGATTGGATATTAAGACCAGAAAAGTGAGAGGAATGTACAAGGTCACTTTACTGAACTACTCACTGAAGCATTCCAATTCACAGAATGGGTTTTTCATATAGAATCCTTGGTTCTGGAATCAGAACACCAATGAGACTGCTTGGGGCAAAGAACAGTTTGTAGGACTTGATTATACCCTTGTATCCTGTGTTTTGATTTTACCAGGCAATTTTTCTGATAAAATAAGAGCTCCCTGTTCTGAGGCACCTGCTCTGTTCCAGGGCCTTTTTTTCTCCACACTCTACTAAGTAACAGTGTCTCTCTTCATTTTACAAAGACAGAGCTGAAGCATCGGAAACTTTTGAAACTTGTCTAAGATCAAAGTACAATTAACGTGGGTAGGGGTCTGTAGGGCTCCAAGAGTTTGAGACTGTCCACTACACTCCCACTTTTCTCCTTAAGAGGTAGCTACTCCTAACAGTGGTTTCTTTTACATTGCAATAGTAGACTTACAAAGATATTACCTGAACTATATACTAAATCCAGGCTCTGCCACTTACTGAATGGATGACATTAGACAAATTACTTAAGCTCCCTGTACCTCAGTTTCCTCATTTTCAAAACTACAAATATTAAAGGTATCTATCTTATAGACGTATGATGAGGATTATAGATTAATATATGTAAAGCACTTATAATAGGGTCTTATAAAACTTATAACATGCACAAAAAGTTCTATATATACAATAGTTGATTATTATTAATATTATTACAGATTTCTAATGTAAGGCACCATAAGAAAGTCCCTCAGATGTAATATGTACTATAATAAATGGTTATCTTTGTTATTGTAAAAATATTCTGGGTATGGACTCTCTAGTACACATTATATAATGATTTTAACCATTTCTGCATCATCACTAATAATAATGGAGTTAATAGCACTGTATTTTATTATATAGTCACATGTTGACACCTAAATGGGTTATTATTTACTTTCAAAGCTATACAACAAATTATTGGTTTGGTGGACATTTCCTTCCAGTTAGAAGTTTGGTTGGAGGGTGAATACAAAAAACTTGATCTGAAATCACCAACTTCCTTCTTTGAAAATGAAGGCAAAAAAATGAATACCTTATAGGAATTTCTGGGTTTCATTAAGTGACTATGTAGGTTTACCTTAATAAAATGTACACCATTTAATTTTAAAATAAAATAGTTGACTGATTTCATTGTATTTTCTGTAATACTCAACTACTGCAGTTCTGAAAGATAATGTTTTTTTCCTCACATAACTGCAGGACAGAAAGATTTATAATTTTGTAATCTAACTTCCAACATACATACAAGCTTTAAAATATAAACGCTAAAAATGCCATAAATCTAATATTTGTTCTTTCTTACATTCTCTGCCTTTTTAAATGGCTGATACGTTACCTCAGGATTACTGGACATTAGAAAGTAGAGAAAATACTCCTCTACAGGTTTCTGGCAAGGTAAGAAATTAACTATTCCCTTAAAGCGACTCTCACTTGTTTCTGTAATTGAACCCCGGTCCAGGCGTCCGCTGACGGGCCGAGTGAGCTCCTAACAACAGCAGAGCAGGTCTGGCCTTTTCGTGGGGGCCCAGGCCTGCGCCCCAGTTTTTCCTCTCTTGATCACTCATCCCAAATTCACATGCCAGACAGGAAATGCTTTCTATTTTCGTGCTTTAGCCCACAGCCCCTTTTCGGATCTATTTCTGAGAGCCGGAGGATCCAGAGCGCTCGAATGTTGGCGTTCACTTACAAGTCACTCGCGCTCTTTCCGCTCGGCTCGCGCCTTCGCTCTGCGCCAGCTGCGCGGAAAACTGTTACCCACGAACGCACCCAAAAGTGTAGGGGGCATCGCCCCGTCACCCCAATAAAAACTTTCTGTCTTTAAAAGCTTGAAACCTGCTCCTGGCTGCCTGTTCCTTTTCTGAGAAACACAGGAAATACTTCCCCAAGGCGCTTCCCCAACCTTCCCGGCAGCGCCTGCCGGGCGGCCCGACTCCTCCAGGCGCTGAGTGTCCTCACCACCCTCTTGCCCCTACCGAAAGGCCTCTCTTTCCCTCAACCTGGTGGCATCTCACCACTCGGGCATCCTCCTCTCCCCTGGGTGACCCCCCCACCCCCACCCCAAAGCCAAGAGATCGTGGATCCCGGCAGCAACCCGGGGCCAGAGGAGGGACGTCACTGCTCTCCGCCTGGGTTCCGGATCTCAGCTAGTGTCACCCTGAAGCAATGTGGGTGGGTGGGGCTGTTAACTTCGCGGGGGGCGTTTAGCTCCCGGGACCCCAGTCAGGAAAGCGAAGAGGCTGGCCAGAAAGGCATAGAACGTCCAGGCGCTCAGCAGCCTTTAGCGACTTCAGAGCTCCTCCCCGGGGCCTCTGCCTCCCATCGCCATTCTGCATCCCCGGAGTCGCCGATGGGCGACACTCCTCCTTCTGAACCCCTCCGTGTTCGAGCTGCCAGGTGGCCAGTCCCGGGTCAACCGGTCAGGGTGGCTTCGCACGGCCATCATCACCACTCAGGCCCAGGCCTGCGATATGTACACAAGGGCTGGAGAATCTGCACGCGGGACCGAGATTAAAAATGTTTAAGTTCACACAAAAAGAACCCCAAAACAACTTCAAATATCCTTCTCCGCTTTCCCCCGAAATCCTACTTTGATTTAAAGAAGCTGTTAAGACAAAGGCAAACGTAGAGCAGGCATTGGCCAATTTTGGGTAGAAGTGACCAACTCTCCTTTCTACCTACTAGTCAGTCACCTCTCTACTCCGAGGCAAACCGGCGCGGGGGAATTCGGAATATCGCGGATGGAGGGAAAGAGTAAGGGCAGGGGAGAAAAGGTCGTACCTGCGGGGGCTGGAGCTTCCAGGAGGGCCGGCGCGCGCTCTCCCGGGCCCTGAAGCTTTGGCGGCAGCAGAGCCTCTCGCAGCCACTGTGCGGGCCGCCTCCAAGTCCCCCGCTCGCCGCCCAGGTCCCCTCGCCTCTGCGCTCCGGCTCGCTGCAGCTGACTGGCTGGTGAGAGTCACGTGCAAGGGCAGGGGGCGGGGGTGCGTCGCGGCCACAGCACCTCTGCTGGGCGCCGGGCTCCAGGGCTGTTCAAAAAACTCCCCTAGCAGCAGGCAAAGTCCAGGCGTAGGGATTTCCGCGGAAAAAGCCAAAGTGCTACCGCCAGGGCGCGGGGTTTCACCCACCACCCTGACTATGGTCGATTTGGTTTGCAGTTTTGCCCAGAACTCCCTTTATTAATGAGTCCCCTCTCTCCCATTCCCGACCCACTCGCCTCCTGATAGTCCGGGTTCCACCGCGGCCCTGGACGCAGTGAACGAGGGGTGGGGCTGATAGAGGGGAAGGTGACTTCTTGGCGGGACCCCCGATCGGGTGTAGGGCACTGGGTCACCTGGGTTGCCCGAGAAGTAGAGGGTAGTAGGGATCTTTCTGGTCCCGGACTTCGGGTAAGTGGAAGAGACACCAAACCTAGGACTATCAAATAGAGCGCGGAGACGGAAGCCTCCTCTTCTTCCCAGCAGCCCCAGGAGTCGGCAAGGCGCGGTCTCCAGCCCTCAATTTTATGTATTTATGCAAAACATGCACCCCTGCCTGGCGACGCTTCCCATCTCTTGCGGTCTCTCCTTTCAGATCCTTCCGTTTTCAAAGCAGCCTGCGGCGCCGCTGCGCTAATCCCAGGGACGTGGCGGGGGTCTGGGGGGAGCTCCACGGTGCAGCCGGGCGTCTCGGCCAAGAGGGCTCTGCCATAGGCCTCAGCCTCCTCCCTCGAGCAGGGGTGGGGGAAGGTGGCAGGCCCGAGTTTGGAGTCGGCGTCAGTGCCTAGAGGCCCCAGCGCAGCGGGGCTGAGAGCCGGAGAGTCCCTCAGACAGGTCTAAAGGTTAATAGAGCAATCACAGGGCCCTATTACCGCGTAAAAATAACCCATCGATTACCGCAGCCTTCAGCCCCAGATAACAGCCGGCCGGTGGCTCTCACGCTTTCGGTTAAACTGGCTTTTCCCCCTAAGGCCGTGTGCCTCTCTCCCTACAGCAGGTTTCTCATACCAGATTAGAGGGGTCGGGAGGGGCCCGGGATACCACCCTGGGCGAAACCTGTGCAGCTCCGAAGGAAGGGTGGGGGTGATACCCGCTTCCGCAGTTGGTGATCGGTCGTGGATACCCGGTCTGCGCAGGAGCAACCCGGGAATTGAGAACGAGGCTAGGACGCGGGGCTGATTGGAAGGAAACCCCCAAAGGGATTGTGGCCAACTCGTGGGGATTCTTAGGAAAATCCCAGAGGAAGGACTGAGCGCGGCTGCGCGGGGAATTCTTTTCCCTGAGCTAAAGGTGCGGAGTTCCAGAGGGGTCCGAGAGCAGGAGAGAAAACTGAGGCTATGGGAAGAGCGGTGTAAGGTCTGAGCGCGGACTAGACGCACCAACGCAGTTCCCCAGGTCGCTGCCCGCCTGGGTCCCTTCGCGCCCCGGAAGCTGAGGACGGCGGGCTTAGGGTCCCTTCTCCAGCTCCCCCAACTCCTCGCCAGCGCCTCTGCAAAATTTGGCCCTGCAGATCCCAGGCCTGAGAACTTAAAAGGGAGAGGTCCTGGGGATCCCTGAGGATGAACCTGAGAAAAGGCAATTTCGCAAGGACAGTCTGACCCGCGCACTTTCAAATGCAGCGGAGAAGGGTACGCGCCCTTGCGCTGTTTGAAAAGGGACCTTATCCCGATTGGGGCAAGCGAGAAAGGCTCGAAGTCAAAGGCCTATGTCTGGGGCCCACGAGGGCTTTCTGGAGAGCTGAAATTCTGGGCTTGGACGAGCGGGGAGCCGCCCTGGCCACTTTCTTCTCGGTGGGGACTTATGGCTACAGGGATACCCAAACTCTCATTGCTTCCTCCCGTGTGCGACCCTCAGAAGGCGAAAAGGGCTGAGCCTGGGGACTGGGCAGTGAATTAGCAACAAGCCCGGGGCTTGGGGCTAAGCATCTGGTGGAGTGGCCATCTGAGCGTCAACAAAGCCAAGGACACAGGCCCACAAAGCCAAGGACCCGGGCTTCTTCCAGTGGCGTGGGGCACGGAGAGATCGCGGGTGCTGAGGTTCGCATTAACTGGGTGCCCTGCGGCGAGCCTCTCCCCTCTCCACCCTTCCCCCCAGCCTCTCGGAACTTCAGTCTTCTCTGTACAGTGATGGAGACAATACCAGGCCCTTCTCTGCAGCTGTTGTGAGACCGTTGATGTGAAGAGCCTGCTTTTTCTCAGCAATTGCTTGTGAGAAACCCCGGGTTAATGGGGGGACTGCTCCTGGCCAGGCCCCCGACAGAGCTTTACCCACGCCCTCCGCCACCCCGCTAGCACTCTCCTGGTGGGCTGAAGCCCGGGAACCTTGAAAGATTCGTTGCTCCTAGGAAGTCGCGCGGGACAGAGGAATTTTTGCCAGTTCCCTGTGGCTTTTTTCTCTGGGCGCAGCCCCCCAACTTTCTCCCCAAAGGGCTCAACTCAAGGACAGTGCAGAGGGTGATTTGCGAGTGGCCTGTTCTTTTGGGGTGTTTCGTTTTCCCTCGCTCCCTCCCTCCTTTCTTCGCTGGCCTCCTCCTCCCCCCTTGGGGAGGCGGGAGCCGCCTCGGCCGCTGCGCGTTGCCAGGAGCGGGGAGCATTTCAAGGCCTCACTGGCCAGCCGGCTGGAGGAGGTTTATCGGCAGGTTCCCAGGCTTCTCCCCCTTTCAGGAGGCCGCTGGGAGGGGGTGGGGTGCTCTGAGATTCCGAGTCTTGGCTATTTTTAAGAAGATGTTCCTGGGCTGGCCTGGGATGTGGCCCAACCCCACTCACGTCCTCTGTCTGCTTTCCTTTCCCATACTCCACAGGGAAAAATGTAATACTGTCAAAGTTTTTTTTACCTCTTTTTACTAAAGCCCTGGGTCTAGTAGAGAGTCAAATCGCGAGATTTTAGACAAATAAGAATTACTTAGACGTTCTGTAAAAAACGGTCTCCCCGGACACAAGAATAGGTTGCCTTTCCTTATTCCACTAAGGCCTCTGGGACTTGAGCCGGTCCCTATCCTAGCAGAGACGCAATTGTAGGCTGGCCATGGTCTACAGACGAATCTGAACTTTAATTCCCTGCGAAAAAAAAGTTAAACAGTGGACGATGGAATTCACAGTGACACCAGCGAGGGTCTCCCCGCTCAGGGTTCCTGGGGTTTCCTGGCGGGACCCGAAGCCTTGTTTTAAATGTCATGTTGTGCGCTATAATGGCAAGTTCTGGCTGGTGAGGCCCTGCGGCGCCCTGCGGAAATCAGCCGACGTGCCCGCCCTACCCGAAACCCAACGACGCCTTAAAAAACACGGGGCCCCAAAAGTCTTATAATCGAGAACAAGAAGCCCCAGAGTGAGGGCACCAGAGAGGGGACTACAGAAGTCACCCCTCGTCCAGTGTGGAACGAATTCCTTCCGAGATGTAGACGCCTCTGTGCGGACTTGTTTTCAAGGGCTCCAGGACAGAAGCGACGTGACCCGCGCTGAACGTTTGCCGGCTACTGTGCCGGACGCCACGGCCTTCCAATCCCTCCGCCTAGCCTGAGTGTCGCCAGCCGGAGTCCTGCCTCCCTCTGCGACTTTTGTTGCTCACTCGCGTGGCCCTCCTGGCCCCCTGCTCAACTCCTAGCGGGCAGAGTATGGACAGCCAAGGTGTGGAGCGCAGCCCGGTCCCGTTGGTGTTAAAATGGAGAAAGAATTAAGCTGAAAGGCCACCACAGAGACCTTTCTCTCCTTGAGCTCCCTGCCTTGGACAGCGGAAATTCTTTGTGGAGGCGGGGGTGGAGGGTGGAGTGGAGGGGGGACCCTCGCCTCCACGCACCAGGACAAGAGCTCTGCACCCCAGAAAGCGATCCTCAGCCTTCCACCCGCACACTTGAAGAGAGAAGGCAGCAGCGCTTTTTAATTGTCTTGCTTTAAAAAATACTATGCAGTGTTTTAAAGAAAAGCCGTGCTCTCGCTCACAGCCCTCCGCAAACGCTTCCTGGTGCTTCCGGCCCTAGGGCCAGAGTTTTTGGCACACTCCCTCATATTTTATAGTCATTTCCCGATTACAGAACACTCTCAAATCCATTTTTTTTTCGAGGAAACATTGTTGCGCTGGAGGGAGAGAGAGGTGTTACCATCCTCACACGAAGGGGAACTCGGAGACCCAGAGAGGTTAAGACCCAGGTGGCGGCGAAGCCGGTATTCTACCCCATAGGTCTCTAGATTCCTGAGTCTTAGTTCTTTTTTTCCCCATTCTATTATGTTTCATATCGAGTTTCTATAATAAAACACTTTTTAAACCTTCGTTTTGTTTTTCAAATATTTCTAAATTTCCTTTAGTGAGCAGTCTGACACTTAAAATTAAAATCAATTTAAAATAAAACAGTTCGTGTCTCATAATCTAAGAGCTCGTGGGAAGGGGAAGAAAAGAGAAAAGGAGTCTCCACATTTTCATTAAGTTCGGGAAGGGTGCCAGAGGCTTTTCAATGGGAAGGGCGCTCCTCAGGTCTTGCCCAGAGCAGCAGAGGCCAGAACTGAAGCTCGTCCCCGAGCCCGCAAGTCCGGGTTCTGTCGCCAGCGGGTCAGCAAGCGCGGAACTCCCTGCACTCTGCGGCCACGCTGACTCCATAGCGTTTGTCCTTCTTACTCCTCCCAGCCGGTTTTCCTCTCCCCCTTCTCATCCAAGGATCTCGAACAAACAGCAACAAGCGGGAGCTTCCGGCACCCACTGCCCAGGCTTGGACGAGATCTGACCCGGCTGTCTCCCTACTCATCAGGGACCAAAGCTGCAACCTCCGGGATCTCTCTTGGGGACATGGGTCCCAATTTTTTCACCTGTGGTCCTCCCTCTCTCCTCCCATGTCGTAGACTTTTGAAATTGCAGTGCTGGGGCACCCACTCCAGAGTGAGAGCACGATAAATATTCTTGGTATATATAAAATGTCAATGTGTTTTGGGGATGGCCTGTTAGCTCAGTGGGTTAGAGCGCAATGCACGTAACACCAAGGTTGCCGGTTCGATCCCCACATGGGCCACTGAATTGCACCCTTCACAACTAGATTGGAACAACTACTTGACTTGGAACTGGTGGGTCCTGGAAAAACGCCCTCCACAACTAGATTGAGAAACAACTACTTGACTTGGAGCTGATGGGTCCTGGAAAAAGACTGTTCCCCAATAAAATTTTTTTAAATGTCAACGTGTTTTATTCACAGGCCTTATGTTCCCTACAGTAATAAATTCGTTTATTTGTGGTATGTTATACACGCCCCCTCCCTACACACCTCAGAAGGTAAGCTATATGAGGTTAGCGACCTCCTGCTGACATATAGTAGATACTCAATAAACGTTTGTTAAATGATTAAAATTACAAAAGAGATTACTAATAACATTTCTCAGGGTTGCAGGGAGTTGGAGAATGGAACACACCCTCAAAAGGGAATGGGTCCCCTGGCACGCAGTAGATGCCCAGGGTCACCACCATTTCTTAAAGTAAAATGCAGAAGCCCAAGCCAGACAAGGAGAGGGGCCCAGTGGCTCAGCCCCACCCCGGCTGCCTGCAAATGTCCCGCCCAAATTTTGGCTGCACCTAAGGAAGCCACTGAGCCTTGGGCTCTGGAGTCTGAAGGAAGAAGGGATTTCGAGGAGCGCAGTGAAGATTTTGGAAGTTCTGTTCAGCTACAGAACCCGGTTAGGCACCCAGGCAGCAGCAATGGGCGAAGGAGGCGGCTGGGCTCCCCAGAACAAGAAAAGAACGCCAGGTGCGCCATCTCCCGTGGCGTGGAGGGCCCAGACCCATAAATCCTGGAAATGCGGAGAGACTCAGTCAGACACCAAAACCGAGAAAAAAATGAGGAGGAGGGAACGGAGAGAGACAGAAATAAGTGAAAGGAGAGAAAGTGGGGGAGAGACAGAGGAAGACACGGAGAGAAGAGGACAGAGAAAAGGCTGGGGAGCCACTGAGTGAGACAGGCCTGAGAAAGCCAGATTCATTCATTCATTCATTCATTCATTCATTTATTCTATCTTTATTGAACACCTACTTTGTGCCAGGAACCTTTAAGACGTTGGGATTCAACATGAGAATAGAAAAAAATTCTGCCTTGGGGGCTTATAGTCTATAAAAGGAAGAGGAACAACAAATAAGTCAAATATATAGAGTGTTAAATGGTGGGGTGTTGTGCGGGGTGGGGGGGCGGAAAGAGCAGGAATGGACAGGCAGGGAGAGCAGCGAGAAATAGAATCAGGGATACAGATAGGAGTCTCGAGACCTGGGGACGGAAGTAAAGAATTTAGACCCGGAGGGAGAGGAGAAAGCAAAACAGAGAAATGGAAGTAAAGGGCCTGGGCCGGGTCCGAGGAGAGGACACCAGACAAGGACGGGGTCAATCTGGAGTCGAGGGCTCTCCCGCCCCTCTCCCGGGAGGGCAGTGATGGAGATGGGGACACCAACGGCTGGAGCGCTGCCAGCCGCCAGACCCGACGCGCATATCAGAGGACTTATGGGGCCACCAGAGACATGGTGTTCCCAGCGCCAGCTCGGGCTGTTTCCGCACAAGCCGCCACCTCCTGCACCGGCCCCGGCACCCTTCCCCTGGCCATGGAGCCGAGGTGACCCGGAGTTGGAGAAGACGCCCAGGCAGGCGCCGAGACCTGGCGCGGCCAACCGAGAGACAGGAAAGTGTCAAGGAAGCGCGAAGCCCTAGTGCGAAAACAGCGTCTCTCTCTCTGAAAGCCTCGCCCGCCGCGGGTGGGGGGTCGGGAGGGTGGCGAAGAGTGAAGGGGGGTGGACCGCGGAAAGACGAAGGCTGGGGTCAGGGAGGAGGATGCTGGCGTCTGGAGGCCCTGCGGGCCTTCACGCGGGTGAGCGCCCACTCCAGACAGGCCTGGGCTTCCCTGTAATGGCCAGTAACGTCACCTCACATGCCACTACCCCACAGTTGCAGCAGGTGACAGACGACAGTGGGCTGCTGTCTCCCTAACGCCCATTGGTGCTTGGAAGTATTTATTAACCATTTGGAAATAACTGGTTTCTTGCAACAGCAGGAGGAAAGGGGAGGCCTGGAGCTTCCACTAGCTAGACTTACTCATTTCTGTCAAATGGGTATGTACTGTGTCTTTCTAACCTGAGTAAATAAAAAGACTGGAAGATCCCTGCCATTCCATTTCTTTTTAGCTCTTGTCAACTTTTCTCCACGTTCACCATGTACGTGTGTGTTTGACGGAAAGACAAGGGTACACTACCTATAAAATTTGTTTTCTTCCACAGCCCTGGTGCCTTTTCAGCAGAGGCGCTAATGAACAGCAAATTGTCAAAGGGCAAGGAACTACAGGAAGAAAAACCAAGGAGCAAAGGGTCTGCGTGAAGCGGAATAATCCACACCCAGATAAAGGGGAGCTGGCAGGCTTTCACTTAGGGAGGTGCAGAGTTAACCCCAGGAGTCTCAGCGAACCTTATCCTGTCCTCCCTTCCCATCTCATGCCACCTCATCACAAGGGCTGGGCCTTTCCCTTGTCAGGGGCAGAATCAGCCCCCTCCCCATGAAGTCTCCGGAGATTCTCAGAGCCAGTAGCCCACACTTGGCCTGAGGGTGGAATGGAGGTGCGGTGGAGAGCCCAGAGTAGAGTATAAGACAAAGCCTTATCAGTCAAGAGTGATCAATTTCTCAATCATTATGTGAGAAATTTGTCTACTCTAAAAGCCCTGAATTCTCACACACTCTTTCTCTCTCCCCCCTCTACACACACACACACACACACACACACACACACACACACACACACCACTTTTGTCAGAGACTGTGACATCCTCACCTCAAACTCGATGAACATAGCTGCTCAGCAGATGTGTTATTTGCAGTATGCCACAGGATAGGAAAAGCTAAATATAAATTGTGCTATAATCTATAAAAGAGGATTGCTGGTATCTTCAAACCCTGCAGTTTTATTCATAATGGCCTCGAATGAGCTTCAACTGGGGAATAAACAAATGAGGTACATCCATACAGCAGAATACTACTCAGGAACAAAAAAAGAAAAAAACTACAAATACACCCAACAACATGAATGAATCTCAAATGAATTTGGGCTGCATGAAAGACACCAAACTCAAAAGCCTAAATGAATCCATTCATATGACATGCTCACAAAGGCAAAACCAGAGACAGAAAACAGATCAGAGGTTGCCAGGGGCAGGGGCTGGTGAGAGAGGTGGCTACAAAGGGGGAGGAGGAAATTTGGGGGAGGGTTGGAACTATTCTATATTTTGATTGTGGTGGTGGTTATACCATTTGTGTATTTGTCAAAACTCATAGAACTGTACACTAAAAAGGTTGAATTTACTGTGTATAAATTATACCTCAATAAATCAGACTTTTAAAAAAGCAGGGAGAAAAGAGAATATTGCTGGGGCAGGATAAGATTCTCTCTCTCTCTCTCTCTCTCTCTCTCTCTCTCTCTCTCTCTCTCTCTCNCACACACACACACACACACCCATCCCCTGTCTTCAGAGAGACTCCACATCCCTGGTACATGTTTGACTCCCACCTAAAATACTTCAGAAGAGTGATTTATATACAAAAGAAAGACTTGCATCACTTTTTAAATGATCCAGTTTCCAAGGTTGGTCTTCCCTATTGCTCATCCTTCTGCATGGTCCGCAGGAATGGCCACAGTAGTTTACACTGGACACAGCTCCAGTGCATATTTCACACACATTTTACACACTGGCACTCGTATTTCCCAGTGGGCTGCAGGATGGGTGACACCTGAATGAGGGTTATTCTGTTCTCTCATCCTAGAGTCCTGGAGCCAGGCTGCAGAAGCTGACGATTGCTAAATCACTTTCATGCAACCTGCTGATTGAGGATGGAGAGCTGGGAGACCCGGCTGGCCAGAATCCAGGCAGTCAGGGTAGACTGGGTTCTGGCCAGCTGGTCCCATGGGTCAAGAGTAAGCCATGGCCTGACCTTGAAGGAATGAGTTTGCCTCTGAGAGTAGGACTATATTTCCAAATGGACTAAGGGGAAAGCATTTGATGAAACATGGCCTCTCCCGTACATGATCTTATTCAATCCTCACAATAGTTCTGCAGAAGTTGTTTTAACCCTGATTCTTACACCAATTTTCATCACACCGAGCTGCAGTTCATGATGTGCACATGGCCACCAGGTAGGTAGATGGCAAATGGAAGAAAATGTGCCCTGTGACAGATAAAACCACATTTTGTACCTGTATTTATAGAAATCATAGTCTAGTGGACATCACAGGGAGCCTGAAAGCCACTGACTAGCTGGGCTACAGAATGGCTTTCTACCTTTCCTGCTTAATAAAAATGGTGAATGTGTTGTGTGTGTGATCATTTCTACTCCTTTTCAGAGTTGTTGATAATATCATTGTTTCTAACTCCAGTCAAATCACTGTGGTAATGAAGGGAAAATGAATGTTAAGGTTAACAGACACCCATTGGTCATTGGCATTACCTCATCCTCTCTGTTTGAATTAAAAAATTAACAATACCAACACTAACAAAAAACCACCATCAACAACAACAAAAAGGATAAAACCCCACAAAATATTGTGTTTCCTGTTAAAAACAAAGCAAACAGTTTGATTTTGTTGGTTTCCCTATAACTCTCATTCCCATCCTTGGAGAGCTTGCTAATTAAACAGTGGAAGAACCAAAAGGTGGGAAGGGAAGGAAAGAAGTGAAAAGGATGCAGGAATCCACAGCTAGGAGAGCAAGGCGGCACGGCAGTTTTCTGGGAGGGGGGAACCCTGGGGGCCACTACAGATCTGAACTTACCCCCTGGAGGCTTTGGGTAAATCAAAGGCAGCGCTGTGGGCTACAGTCTCCCTCTTATGAAATGAAATTGGACACCATGATCTGAGAGATTTTTCAGCCTCAATGTCCTCTGGACCTGAATTATCTGAATTTCCTTACATGTGTTGCAATTCATATAGCAAACATATATTGAATGCCTACTATGTTCCACGCACCATGCACCATGCAAACTTTGGAGATATAAGAATGAACACAAGTTTCTACCTTCAAACTATTCAGACAAGTGAGGAAGAGTCCTGCAAACAGGCATCAGGAGAAAGTGCTGGAACAGATTAAGTACACGAAGAGAAACCATGTTAACTCCTAGGGGGAAAACTGTAGGTGGGAGGAGGAAGTAAGTGAATTCAAGCAACTGTATTATTTTTATGTGTAGGTGTCGTTCCTCTCCACTCCGTCCATATTTTTGCCTCGTTTACTGCTCTTTTTCAGGACCCCTGGCGTGTGCACGCACACGTGCACACACATGCGCGGTGACCTGACTTGGGGGCAGGACTTGTGCACAGTCTATGCACTGACAGGCACACCCGGAACCTACAACATGCATGACTTAACCGATTTCACACATTTGATGCCAAACATGTATATCGGTCATGCGTCCCGCAGAGAGCCAACGTGACCGGCACATTGGCTGGGAGTCAGGAGATGTGGGCTCTAGTTTTCACCACCACCTGGTTGTATGACCTCAGGCATTCGCAGCCCCCTACTCCGTCTCTCAGTTACCTCATCTATGAAACGTTCAGGTGGTGCTAGATCGTTTCTAAGCTCCCTTACAGCTCTTTAAAAACAAATGAACACATCCTTAAAAGACGCTAGGATTAAGAGGTAGAATAAAGTCAAATATTTGTTCATGGATAGAAAAATGCTGCCTCCGAGCCACGCGGGTCTATCTCGGGCTCACATAGAGTCGACCCCGCTCCCTTGTGCACACGGGCCTGTCCCGGGCCCCGCTCTCCAGCGGGGGTCGCCGGCTCTCGGGCCCCGCGCGCGGTGCCCTGCGCTGCCGCCCGCGCCCGCGCCCGCCCGCGTGATGGATGGCCGCGGAGCCGGCTGCCTGTCAGGCCTTATTGATGAGGTGTGTGCTGACAGCCGCCGCGTAACCCTAGGCGGCGGGAGGCGAGCGCGGGGCGGCGGGCGGGCGCAGACTCAGCGGCGCTCGGGGTCAGCCCCCGGCCGGCAGCCCCCGCCCCTCCGATGCGCCCCCGCCCGGCTCCGCGGAGGGGGTGGCGGGCGCGGAAGCGCATCCCGGGCCTGGCGCCCGTGCTCAAGCCCCAGTTCCTCCCTGCGGCTGCCTGGCTTCCCCTTCGGGCCGCCGACGCAGCGTTGTCCGGAGCCCGCACCTCTCCTGCCGAGCCCCCTCTCCCTCTCCACCTCGCGCCCGGTGCTCCGCTCTTACCCGGGTGGCCCAGGGCTCTGCAGGCGTCCGAGGCCGCGGCGACAGCCCGCGCTCCCCCAGGAAACCAGTGCCTTGCCCGAGGGACGGGGCCGTGCCCTTGAGGCGGGACTCCGCCGCCGCCGCTGCCAGAAGTATCAAAGGCAGCACAGTTGAAACGGAGAAGGGTCCGTTCCACCGGAATCATTCCCGCCAGGCGTGAGAGGAGAAAAATCAGCGCGCCCAGTGAATACTCACTGCGTTTGAGTTCATTAGAATTTTTATATAGCGACAAATGAGGAGATAGGTCGATAAATAAAAGTAAATACACCTGCACATAAAGCCAGTGAGGTTCCAGGGTGGTATTCGTCTCCGCTCCCCTATTTTGTACGTTTGTTATTTCTCACTGAGCAAGTGTTCTTTTATAATAGCAAAAACACTAACTGTGCTTGTAAAGATAGGATCAAGCTTAGTTCAACTCAACCTCCCCGCTTAATTTCTCCCAGTTTCCCCTTACTCCATCTTCTTTTTTGGCCTCGTTTTTCCTTCCCATTGCCCTTTCAGGGTAAGTAGAAGAAAGGATGCCCGACTGTTATTTGAGCGTCAGACAGACTGCAGAACAAGGGCAGGTTGCCTTAGCTCCTCTGCCTCTCTAGTGAAAGCCACCACGGCCACTTTCTTTGCTGGTGACACTAATGCAAGGATCATGAACATACTACCTGCAAAGCACTTTCAGTTCACGAGAATTAAAGGACTAAGTCAACCCTGGAGACAACAAGGAACTCTAAGGGGCTCAAGTTTTGGGTCCCCCCCACACCCCACACCCTGTGTCAAGGGTGAGTCCTGACGGATAAAGGGCCCTAATTCGACATTAGATGTGACCTAAGAACTGGAAAACAGGTAGTCTGCTCCCTGGAGCACAGTAGAGAGAGTGCGGGGAGGGATGCCTGGTTGGTGTGGCCCATGACACTCCTTGTAGAATGCAGTTTAGGCCAGGAGGATCAGGGTCTAGTCAGCAGGTCAGGGTGGTGGAAGCTCATTGATCTGAGACTCAGGTGTCCTGGGTTCTAATCTTCAAACTGCCATCACAGGGAAATCACTTAACTTTTCTGGGCTTTGGTTTCCTGTCTGTAAGATGAAGAGACTGGACCCCTTCATACATCAAAACATTTTATGACTTTAAGACTCCCCAAGTAGATATCACCAACTCATGCCAGTCTATGCCTCAAATGGTTCCGTACCAAGGGCTACATTCCTGGCCCCACACAGTGGAAGCCCAAGAACATCAGGCCTTTAACTCTGAACCCAATCTTAGGCACAGGGTGTTCAGTGAGGAACCCAAAATGTTAGGCCTGTCTAAGTGTGTATGATAAAAGCCTTAGACTGCAGATGAAAATTTCAATCCATATTCTAGGCAAAGATTTATTGAGTAACAGCTAACTAACCCTGGGCACTTAGGATATGCCAGGCATTATGCCAAGTGTGTTGCATGGATTGAGTATCTCATTTAGCTACACAATTACTCTGTGTCCCCCATTTTACAGATGAAGAAACTGAGGCACAAAGCTATGAAGTAACTTGTCTGGCTTAATAGGTGGCAGATCCACGATTTACAGGCAAGTAGTTTGATTCCGGGACCCAAATGCTGTCACTATGTGCAAGGCATTGGTACTGTGAGGAATATAAAAGGGAAAAAGCAAGGCCTTTCTTCTTACATACTCTCCTTTCAAAAAATTCTGTTTTTTAAACTTCCCTTCCCAGAATCAATCCCTCTGCTTCCACAGCCTTTAACACATTGTTGTTCAGTATAATCTCCACATGTCTGCCTATCTACATACTGCTGTCTCCCAAATTTCGGTCTTCTTAAAGGCACAGACCTTATGTTTGATATTTCTGTATTTGCCATCCTTTTCAACATGTAGTAGATGTTTTTAAACGTTTGTTGAATTGAATTCAGAAAATTGGAGTTTCCAGCTTGTCCTTACGCAGTGTAAATCTCTGTCCTTTATGACTGAAGATGGAGTATCAGGGATGTGGCCGGAACTCACGTGCTATGGTCCCTTCCACTGTGTGCAAACATAGAGAAGCTTACGTGCGGGAGATGTCACGTGGTGCCTCACCAGCACCTTAGCCTAGGTGCCCCTGTTGGTGGGGTGACCATGGCCCCAGGTACCTTTGGCCAACTTATCAGTCACAGAACAACCTCTCTGACACTAACACTGATGTGGGGCACTGGAGTTGCAAAGAACCTGAGTCTAGTCCAATCCACTCATTTAATAGGTGAAGCATTAGGACCTAGAAAGGGTGACAGACTTATCCAGGGTCACACAGCTCTTTAATGTCACAGCCAGGAGTAGGTGCCCTCGGACACTGGTTATACCTTGTCTTCCATTTCAACATGCTGCTGTAGGAACTGATATCTCCCGTCTATAAATCTGAATCTCAAGGCCAAGCTTCCCTCACCCTGATGTAATCACCACAGGGAGAGGACTAGCGATAAGGCAGCACTGAGCTCTGGGGTAGTCTGGGAGCCTGGTTAAGGCTGCTGCCCCTGCTCTCTGCAGGAAGGTGGAAGCAGTGATCCTGGCTCAGCCCTGGGGTGGGGGTGGGGGTGGGGGTTGGGGCATAAAGATGCAGTAAAGAGTTTCAAGGAGTCATAGACTTTCAAAACTACAGTAATTCTATGCCCTTTTAGACTGAGGATTAACCATCCAAAAGGGACACTTGGTAAAGATTACATTCTACACTGAATATCTTCCAACTATCCTGTGGACTCATAAATATTCCAGCCTTCAAAATAAAGAAAATAAGGCAGCAAAGTGAGGGGTCTCTAGCTCATTGTTTCATAGGGTGATCCTATGTTCCAGTTTATGCCTGCTGTCCTGTGTAATTATTAGTACACACATTCGCTCATGGTTTCATATAAATTAACGGTCACTCTTTGTCACTGATCTCTCTGAGCCTTGGTTTCCTCATCTACAAAGTAAAAGGCTTTGAGTAAATATCTTTAAGTTCTCTTTTTTTACTAAAAAAATGCTTCGGTGTTATCAATGTGGGGCTCCAGGAGCAATTTCTTTTGTCTGGCAGCTGAGAGCAAAGTCATTTATGGATTTGTGGCTGCTCCACTGACATTGAACTTTGGGCCTCAGGTTCACCATGGGCAAACTGGGATTGATTTAAAATAATAATAAAATATACCCGTTCTTCTGAATAACATATGAGAATTCATCTTCCAAATAAGCAAGTCGTCTGTTAATTTTATTCATTTTTGGCATATGTTACAAGTATTATAATCGCTGTTGGCACCCTGTCAGTCCTGCCATCTCTCTGCCAGTTTGTTTGTATTTAACATCTAGCTAAATGAAGGAAACAGGATTTTTGGATTTGGTTCTTAATTGGGGCCATCAATTCCCTGTCTAGTGTTTTTTTTCTTTTTCTGCCTGGGACGTTTCCCAACCCCATGTTCATGATAAAGAAATGCTGTTGGGCACAAGGTTGTGGCAAGGCCACCTCCTCAGTGCGCTCCTTGTTGTGGCTACCCCCGCAGTCAGGCAGTCTCCCCTTTCCTCCTATTCCCACGCACATATTCCCTTTACACCCGCTGACTCTGCGCGTGTGTGTGTGTGTGTGTGTGTGTGTGTGTGTGTGTGTGTGCTTTTGTCACATTGTTATGCTTAAAAATTCCTTGATGGCTGGAATGGTATTTAATAATTCTCCCTATTTCCTACAGAGCTCCCTGCACACAGTAGGTGTTCAATACATACTCAAAAGAATGAATTAATGATTGGATATACCTGGAAGCTAAATATGGAATTCTGTATAAGAACTGTGCCTATTTGTGAAATGCAAGTAATTTTCCTAAATTGCTTTTTTTTGCATATCTCAGAAGACCTTGGGCACAGCCACATTGTAAATGTATGGTTTTGTAAACCACTTTATTTTCACTGTTTTGATCTCACATGTGTGGGGGCTCTTAAACTGCTATTTGCCTCACTTTATAACTTGCACCTTGGAGAGGCTGGATGATAAATGAGAGATGAATAATTCCTTATTGCTACTTATCTGTCAAATCTATAAACTAGTGTCAGCATTTACTCAGTTAGGTTTAAAGCTATGCCTGGTATACTTATTAACCTGCTTAAAATAAGCCATAAAAATGGGCTTGGTAGGCAGTTGTTTCAACTAATTTTTAAAAATGACATTGGTCATTTCCCACTAACTCATGGGGTGACCTTTGGCAAATCACTTAACCTCCCGGAGCCTCACCTGCAAAATGTGAAAGGGTGGGGCGGGGCTAGGTCAGCTTTAACAGGCTTGCAGCTCTGTCATTCCTTGATCCCATGATTTTCGGAAGAGTAAATAAGGGATCCTGATAATAGCTATTAGAGCAATGGCAAATCAGCTGGTATAGACTATCTCACGAGTCCTTGGCACATCTCTGGAGGATGAGGGGAGGCATCATGTAGGAGTCAGAACAGAGAATTTTGAGTTTTACTCTGTTACTTACTAGTGGTGTGACCTTTGGCAATACAACATCTCTCAGCCTCAGCTTCCTCATCGATAAAACGAGCACAATACTCTAATAATACTTACACTGATTATGCCAGAGAGCAATGAAGTGTGAGGATCAAATGTGATATATGTGGGGAAACACTTTAAGAAATGTTATTCATTGCCCCCAATTTATAGATGAGGGCATTGATCAAAGTACTCTTTGGTTCAACAGTTTGTAGCAGGGCCAAGGTAGGCTTGTTGGATTTCTCTCATTCTATCTTGATTACATGTAGAAATTATTTTAAAACCGTATAAAGATCGAGCACTTAGGATGCTTCTCTGGGGGTCTATGGGTGTTCAAGAAAAACCCGTACCTTGGGGCGGCCAGGTGGCTCAGTTGGTTAGAGCGCATGCTCTGAACAACAAGGTTGCTGGTTCGATTCCCACATGGGATGGTGGGCTGCAACCCCCCACCCTCTGCAACTGGATTGAAACAACTACTTGACTTGCAGTTGATGGGTCCTGGAAAAACACACTGTTCCCCAATAAAATTTAAAAAGAAAGAAAGAAAGAAAGAAAAGAAAGAAAGAAAGAAAGAAAGGGAGACTCATGCCTAATGAGACATTTCTGGGCATTCTAAATGGCACAGTTATAAGAAAATTAGTCAATACCTTACTGGCCCACAGACCTAGGAACTCTTAGCTAGTAGAAAGTAAAGCATTTTTTGAAAGCTTTGGAAATATGCACCTGCACCCTTCCCAGCTCCGGTTCTCCTCATTTCTCATGCCCCCTTGCTTTGGGACACATCCTGGCCAAACAGGGGTACCTGTGGTCTACTCAAGGCTTTGGGTTACAGTCCCTTCAGAGACAAGTGCAGAGAAGCTGGTTGTTGCTGCTGGGATTTTCGTTGTAGAGAATTCAGTCAGCAAAAGTGTCTGGAATGTGCCCCTGTGAGAAACATTATTCGCGGCAGTACCTACCCTCATGCCTGTACAGTGCAGGGTGCTGGCAGATGTGGTGTGAAGATCAATGTAATGCCTGACTGGACCTTGCTTGCGTTGTATATGGAGAAGGGTAGAGGTGAACTGACTCAAGTCTACAAAATACTAAAACTCTGTAGCTTTACCAAAATTCTATTCGTATTTCTTTACCAACAACCAACCAACCAACCAACAAACCAAACAAACAAACAATGACTTGACCTTAAGTTAAACAATAAAAAAATTATAGACCTTAGAGAAAAAGGACAGAGTGGTATATTAAGTCCACATCCCCTACTATACTCAGACTACAATTTGTTTATTTGCTAAATGTTTATTTGCTAATTAACAACAATGAAACTGGCCTTTGGCTCAGTGTTACTTTTCTCTTCTGTTGGCTGAATGTGTTACATTAAATTAAGAATCTCATTACAAGATCTTCTGAAGGTTCCCTAAATTCATGGTGAGATTTTGTTTCAATTTTTTTTGTTACTACTCCCTGCTCCAACCCCATCCCACACTCAGCTCATAAAGTGGGAGGAAGGCAGTCTTCATCTTTATAAACTGCTACTAACTTCTCTACAAATTAAAACTATTTCAGTTTAAAAAATGGCACCTGACATTCATTAATACTTATAATTAATTCATTTAGTCTTCAGTTGAGTTCTTAGTAGTTAACTTTCTTGCTTTCACAAAGGTCTTCTCTTTTGAACATCCTCTCTAGCTTTTTGTCCACCACTGAAAAGTCTGTCTTCCCTCCCCTGCCTGAGTTCCCTCCTTTTTTCCTGGAGTCCGAATAATCAGCTTTTAGTTGCAGCTGGACCAGCACCTGGCCTTACATTCCACCACATCCTCCTGCCAGCAAAGGGAGTTTTCGAGAAGAGCAAAAAGTTACAAGAACTTAGACTAGTGTTTTCAATTTCAGAAACACTCAAGGTTGCAAGTGAAATTCTGAGACAATCTGGATGGTTGTAAAAACATTTTCTAAAGGGGGAGGGAGAACCTCTTTGTAGAAAAATCACTCCCTCCAATTATAAATGTCTCTACCCGGGAATCAAGAGTCTGGGACTATTCTTGGAGTTTGAGTCCATTGAATTTTGAGAGCTCTAAAGCTGAATTCTCCAAAATGGATGTTTGTCATAAACACAGTATTCATAAAATCTTAGGAAGTGAGGCATGTCTTGGATATAATCAATCCTCCCCACCTCTCTCAAAATATTTCTTTTTCTCTAATTTCAAATAAACAGGAACTCATTGTAGTTCATTTGGAAAGCACAGGAAAGTATAATGAGGAAAACAAAATCCATCTTTAACCACACCACCCAGAAAAAAAAATTATTGAGAACATTAATGTTCTCTCTCCTCTCTCTTTCTACCAGTTTCACACTGTAGGGTGTTTTGCAATCTTTTTTTATTTTTAGAAAATATATGATGAGACATTTCCACATCATTAATTTTTTTTAAGGAAACAGTTTCATGGCAATTTTATGGATTTTGCAGAGTTTATGTAAGTAAACTCATATTGTTCAGAGTTTATGTTATCTTCTATTTTTTCACTACAATAAACAAATGTTTCATGTGTCCTTGTCAAATTTGCATAAATTTTGGTAAGTATAACATCTTGTAAAAAGTTCTGGTTATTTCCTTGGGGTCAATTTCTATTACTGGAAAAAGTGGGTCAAAGAATATGAACACTTGTAGTGTTTTGGATACATATCACCACATTGCCTCCCAGAAAGGCTGCATCCAAAATGCCCACTGCTACCACCAGCACTCGATTTTAAGTAAGATAATTTAAAAATATATTTAAAAATTTGTCAAGTAAATTTCCACCTCTCATTAGACAAATTTAATTTCTGAAGCATTTTAAAGTCACAGATTAAGAAACAAAACAAATAAAGCCAAATAAAACCAAGAAGGACACTGATGCCCAGCCAAAGGAACACTGTGGAGATTATTTCAGAGACTGGGTAGAAGTCCTGTTTGCCCTCTAAGGCTGTGAGGATTTCAAACTGTAGGCAACTGAAGCACAGGAATGTAAAATAATTTGCCCAAGACATAGCTATTAAGTAGTGGGGATGGGATTCAAATCACATTATGCCAACACCAGAGTCTAAACTCTTACTCTGGCTCAGGGACAATGTGCACTTAATAACTCATCAAATCTAAAATTTCCAAAATGTTCTTTGTGATGAGTTTATTGTTCAGAAGTTGCCTTTGGTAGCTTTTAAGTGGCAAGTGAGAATAACCTCAGATTGCTTCTGAGGGGAGATTTTACCTTTGAAAAAGTGACATCCTCAACTATTGAGAAACACACTCATACATCTTATTTTTAGAATATGCCAGAAATGGAAGCGCAGTAACCTGTTGGAGGTCACCCAGCTTGTAGGTGGGACTAGAAGGCAGGCTGTGGCGATTTTTGACGTCCGCCTGTGTGTTTTCTCTGACCTGGCAGCAAAGGATCCTTTACCGTCAGGGGAGGAAGGCCAACTGACTGGCCCATAGCACCTTAAAGGTTCCTGGGGTTTAGCGTCCAGCAGCTGGGGATCCCCATCCCCTGGGCAAAGCTGAAGGAGAAGTGATACAGCCAGGTTAGTGGGACACGTGGGAGTGAAAGCAGCATGAGGAGCTTAGCACCCTCAAAGAGCATCTTCTCCAGGGAAAGACCTTTCAGTCAGCCAGCCACTTTCAAGAGGGAAGACCACAGGAGGGTGGGTAGGGTGGGTAGAGAGTAAAGGCTCCAGCCTCTCCCTGCCTGCCTTCTGGGGAGGGGATTCCTGCATTGAATGGAAACCTGGCCCAGATAACCTCTGGGGCCCTTCCAACTCCAAATGTCTCTGATTTGTATGTCTTGGGGGAAAGAAGTGAGCAGTCATGGGACTGGAATAGTTGATTTAGGGCCCCACCCCAGTCGCCAGCCTAGTCCTCATCTTGGACAAATAATTTATCCTGTCAGTACAAGGCACAATGCCTGGCGCAGAGTAAAGCTTTGTAAATGTTTGCTGAATGAATGAATGAAAGAATGGGTGGATGGATTGAAGTCTCCCAAGTTCCCAAGGAATATTGGTAAAAACTGGAATCTCACAGAGCCTTTTGGTTGGTGTGGCGTTTGAATGCGACGATGTAAAGTATATTGAACTTCTTTAAAAAAAAAAAGTAATCCCCCAGGCCCAAAAGGATTCTAATTCCTCCTCACATAGACAACGGATAGAATAATTTATCAGCGTCAGTAAGCATTCTACTCAGTGGTTGAGTTTTGAGTCCACACAAAACTGTTTCATTAACGCACCCCCCGCCCCGAACCCCTGCCGCCAATGGGGCAGATCAGCGCCACCCAGGCCCGGGTGGGGCGCGCCAGCCCCGTCCCTCCCGCCTCCCTCGCCCCGGATAAATGCCGAGGTCTAATGGATTGTTCATGCTGCTCTCCAGATTAGATAGCGAGCCCCTCCGTTATCGCGGCTGGAGCAAACCCGAGCGGCCACCATGCTGAGAGCTTTCTAAGGCAGCCCGCGCGAAGCCTGGGGAGTCTAGAGGGCAAGAGTAGAGAGCTGCTGACAAATCTTGGGGCCCCTAAGCTGTTTCCGCCTAGCCCATCTTCGCAGAACTTGCTCTGAACCCTAAATCCTCCCCCTATTCCCATAGCATTTAACGAAGCAGGTGTGCGATGTGATCGGTAGCTACTATCTGCTGAATTCTAGGGAGTGGTTCTAAGACAGGGACGCATAGATTCTGCTTGTCAACCTTCCGAAAGCTAGGAACACTTTGGGACCCCTCTGCGTCCCCAATACCAGACAGATGCTTTTGCACAAACAGGGACTACATCCGACCAGTAGGGTAGTACTTTCCTGGCTTTTCTTGTTCTAGAATCATTGCAGAGGAAGCATAGCTGACTTTCTGACCTCCGTCTGAATTCCCCATGGTCAAGTTTTTGCCTGTTAATGATCTTATTTCTCAAAGCAAAGTTTCTTTAGAGTTTCTTTAAAGTTCTCTGTAAGTTTCTTAAAGAAAGAAACCATAACCTGTTTTTTTCCCTTATGTTACTTTTTGTCTCCAGTCATTTCTGAAAACAAAAAAGGATCTCTTATCTATCAGCACTATTACAGAAAATAAAATGTCATGTATGCTCTAACAACACATTCTACATAAAACAAATAAATGCCCTAAATCATTATTTATCTACAAGGAGAGACTAATTGTTCTATTGTTATTATGATAGAGCTACTGTGATATAACAGAAAGCAAATAAAATCTTAGCTCGTGAACAAGGAAAAGTTATCTATTTATACCCTACCAATTTCCTGTTAAATCTTTCGAGTTAGTGGAAATCCATAATAAATGATGTGGCAGGACAAATTATCTGGCTCAGTATTAGACATTTCCACAATATTAAAAATAAAAACCTGCATCATGATTTTTCGTGACTCATTCAATCAGCTAGACATATACCTAGCTGATGGAAAATGATTTTGTAGTGAGCTACTTATTTAGAGGTGAAAATTTAAGAAATTCCTCAAGGGCAAATAAAACAGCTACTGTGTAGCTTAAAATAGTCAGAAATTAAAATAATTGGCTAACAGGAAGGCTTCTGATTCATACAACAAGACCTCTTTATCAGGTAACTTCTGCATGCAAGCGGTACACCGGAATTAACACAAACGAATTTATTATGAGAGGTAAGCGTCTTGGTTTGGGATGAGAAAAGACCAAGACAGACCCCGAGGACATTTTAATGGCGGAGTGTGTGTCTGGGAGCATGCTGCAGTCAGTAAAAGTAGCCGGGTCTGCACCTGGCCAAAAACTGGGGTACAATAGAACGGCACACAGGTAGAAAGAAGAGCAAATTATATATACAGCTAAAGAACGAAGTAGTGGGGAGGAGTTTTGTATAAGCAAGAAAAGGAAACTCTGGAACTGAATTAGAGAGGAGACGAAGAAACGGGGTCGGAGGGAGGGGAGAGAGAGAGAGAGAAAGGAAAGGAGAAAACAAGGAAGTTAAGACAATACTAAACGAATAATAATAATAATAAGTCTTAAGAACGGTGGGTAGGGTGCCTGAGGGAGAAACAACACATCTCAGTATCTAAACAAAAAGCAGCAGCCCTACAACCCTAGTCGAACGCCGACCCCCATGAACACCGCACGCGGGACCTGGACACCGCCTCCCTGGTGTGGGCATCTGCGCAGGGACTGCAGCGACTGCCCCTGGGTTTAGCGACAAGTGGTATTGGAAGGGTTTGCTAGGAATTTTTCCAAGGCCAGGAGGAAGCGCGCTGGGGAATTGCTGCGTTTGGGGCGTGGGCCGAGAAGTGATTAAAAGTGTTCTTCCCCCAGAGCCTCAGCGTGCCCAGGCCTGGGAATCCGCTTGCTCCTCCACGAGCCCCAAGTCCAGAAGCTGCGAGAAATCTCCACTTCCGGCCCCCACCGCGGCCGGGGACCGACGTGCATGAAAGTGAAGGCTCTTCAAACGCGGCTGCGGGAGACTCCTTGAACCCGGTCTCCAGGGCCACTAAGCATGAGAGCCCGGGGCTCCATCCATGACCCTCAGTCCTCCAAACTCGGCCCAAGAAAGGATTGATCCAGTGCCTTTCGTACTGGAGTCGGGGGTTCGTTGCCCATCTTCGACACTGGGTGGGTGGGAGAAATCTCTCTGCACCGGAATATTGAGATGCAGAGCATCCCAGTTGGGAGGTGGGGTGTGTGTGTGTGTGTGTGTGTGTGTGTGTGTGTGTGTGTGTGTGTAAGGATAACCGTTTTGATGAAACTCCTGTGATTCTTGGCCTGTTTAGGGGCCTCACGAGGGCGGGCGCGACGGGAAAGACACAAGGGGAACCGGGCATGGCTACGCGCCTGGCTGTCCACATCGTGGGGGGAGAGCAGGGCCAGGGGCCCGCTAGCGCCTTACACGTGGAGAGGGGCGCGCAGAGCCCTGCCCATCTTCTTCTCTGTGCCCGGGACGTGGTGCTTCCAGCATCCCACCGGCTCTGAGCTCCCCAAAGAGCTCTCCCGTGCAGAGGGCGACCCGGGCCGTATTCTCAGCAGCGTCAGGCCCTGTCTCCAGGTCACAAGGTTGACCGCGGCCCGGACCCTACTGCTTGTGGCCTGGGCTTTCTCGCCCATCATCCCTGCGCTGGGGATGCTGAGTCTTGTCCGGTTACTGGAGCGGGAGACGCGACCCGGGAGTACCGCAAGCGCGAAAGCTATCCGAGGTGACCGACTTGGCCCACAGTGGCGCCATCATGGTTAAATGCGTTCAAACCAATCCAGCCTCGGCCTCGCCCGAGAACAGAGACGATGAGAGGGAGTTCTGCGGGTTCTTGGGCCGAGCGCGGGAAAAGTGCCAAGAGCTCAGGGGGTCTCGTTGTTTCATTGCAAAGATCGGCTGGTTATCCGGCGCGTGGTCTGGCGCTTCGGCGGCGATCCTCCGAGCTCCCAGTGGCTGAAGGAGCCCTCTCCTCCACCACCACCTCATCTCCCCACGGGGCCACCTGCCTTTGCACGGACAGCTCCGGAGATTCGAGCCCTAAACTGGTGCCAAAGCACCCTGTGGGGCGGCATCGGTTCAGGCTCCCATTAACCAGTGTTCTGTGCTGGCTGCGCACTTCCGACTGGGCTCTGTCTTGGGAAGATCTCTGATTACCAGTCATTTAGCAGCTGGTTTGAGCCCCTTTGCAGAAGACTCCGGCGATATAACTTTGGGCAGAGTAACTTCTCCCAATCTTTCTTTTTTTTTCGTCATGCGACGGAGTGGGAGAAACAATATCCCGATGTCAAAGGAATTTGTAAACTTTTAAGCATCATACAAAAGGGATTCAAATTGATCACTAATTATTAATATTATCACTGTCGTCCTAATTTTTCTTATTTTGGGACCATTCCCTGCCTCTTTGAGGGGTCTCTGAAGCTTTATTGAGTGTCCCCATTATTTGGGAGTCTCCACCCCTCTTCTCCGCCCCTTAAAAATAATATTACTTTTCATTTCCTTCTTCAAACTCTCGAAGAGTTAGGACTATTCGTCCAGGACCCAGCCCAATGAGGCCTCCTGGGACACTTTTAAGGTCACCGTTACTCTCCCTGGGCCACGCCGCGGGGACCCCACCCGGCCCGCCAGCGCGATTCTCTCTCCAGGGAGGCTCTTCCCGCACTGCGGACCTGGGCTGTGGCCCTAGGATACCGCCCCGCGCCCGACGCCGACGCCCGGATTTGGAACTCAGCGGTTCCCGGTCCTTTTCATTTCGCCCACAGCCTCAAGACGGCTCACTTCCCTTCCCTCCCCTGTCCTTTCCGACCCTCCGCCGGAGCTTGACGCCGCCAGGTTTATTGACCTTAGATCGGCTTTGGGGCTTTATCAGACCGGGCCCGGCGTCCCGCAGCGCACGGCCCCTTCCCACCAGTGGCGCGCGGCGGGAGACCCTTTTAAGCTTTTCTAGAAACCTCTCCTTCTTGTCCCATCCCGACTCCACTCTGAGAACTTTGAGAAAAATCCCCTGAATTCGCATGATCGCGGAGAACCAAGGCAGGGCCTTCAGGGCCACGGACATGTTCCCTGTGTCGCCCCTTTATCTAGATAATGCAGGTGAAAGTGCCTCCCTCCCCCCAAGTATTCGGATAATACTCTCGACTCTCCACTTGGTGCTGGTGTTTAGACAGTTGGAGATTGATCACTTGAATTTCTTCAGTCTCTGTGCCGCCCCAGCCCTAAACCCCCTCCTCTCTCCTGTCCCCAGCCCTAAAACATCTCTGGATTCACACACGCCAACTATAATTTTCCAGCGTACAAATCACTTGGCAAATATAACAAGGCATTAGAAAGTCATTTGAAATGGGTATTTTATTGGCGTTGAGAAGTAGAACCGGGATAAAGAGCAACTAATTAACATTTCCTCAACACCAACCACGCGAAGCTGTCTGTAAGATTCCCTCCACCCCACTGAACTCAGAATACATAATCACCTTCAGAGACTAATTTTTTAGAAGAAAGAGGACATTTCTATGTGGCTAAAATGGAACTCGAATGCATTCTGTTAAACAAAGCTCATCAAGTGAGACTTTCAAATATCCTTTTACTCTAGGAGGATTTATCCAAATAAGCCTAGCAGAAACAAAACACTTACTACTACTAACAAAACCAAACCCATTTTATGATGGTTAACCACAGGCTTCTAGCAGCCTTCTGCAGTAAGGTTTTCCTGCAAATTAGAGCGGCAGTTCCCTGATTTTGTCCAGTGAAAAAAACCTTTCAATTTCCCTTAATTTTGGAGAACATGCAGGGGAGTGAGAGTATCAGCCCTGGGGGGAAATGAGGAAGGGAAGGAAACCAGAGCTGGGCAGGGGAAAGATACGTAAAGCCGATGAGTATACGTTTTGAGGCAGCTTTTGAATTTCCCTGGCTGGAAGCCGGCAGGGCTGAGAGAGAGAGAGANAGAGAGAGAGAGAGAGAGAGAGAGAGAGAGAGAGAGAGAGAGAGAGAGAGAGAACCATACGTACCAGAAGGAATACTTTTCCGTTCTATGCTTTGCAGAGCTAATGTTTGTAGTAGGTGCACAGACACCAAGAGACTGCATTATTAAATCTTACCCAATTCCAGAAGAACACTTGCTTAGTCTTCCTGAGGCTACAGAGTTAAAAGATGCCATTGACTGTTTTAACCTCTGGGAAAGTGGAGGAAGCTCAGACAACATGGTTGGTTTCAAATGCTCCCCGAGCCTTACTTAGGCAAGAACTCCACTCTGAACTCAGGGCCTCCTCATTCTCCACTCCAAAGTTTCCCCTGCATCTTTACCTTTGTTTCTCATTTTCTTTTGGACTCAGGTTTTTTCCTCAGCTACAAATAAGATACAAAGCTCATTTGCTCAAACTCTGGATATATAGGTAGCAGAGGTATTTTGATTTGTATGCAAAAGCATACAAATGTAACCAAACTCTTCAAAGCACACAGTGGGCTAGGGAAGAAATAAACAATCACTGCAGTACATTTGCAGGACTCACTTCCACCCCTCCTTCCCATCACAGTTCCTGAACCAGAATAAATGGAAAAAGTAAACCCTACACCAAGCCTGGTTAACGAGGCAAAGTAAAGTATCAGACCCTGAAGGTCTTGAGTCTTACTCACTAACTGACCCATGAAGCCACCAGGAATCGCCAATGAGACTTTCTGCCCTGAAAACACCCCAGGCAGACTGACATGGATCAGGAAGGGTTCTGCTAACCTTTCCAAGGGGTTCTCAAGACAGAACATCAGCCGCAGAAACCCTAGGGGAGACCCATGCTATCTGGGCATGTTGGAGGGAGACAGAACAGAGGGTCCAGGGCACCTGGCGAAACCCGTTTGACTTTTTGCATGGTGTATATATATATTTTTCTTGAGGCACTGACCATCCCCACTGATTTCTGATCATTGGAGTGGGAAGTGGAACCAGGAAATAGAGAAACTAAAATGGCATCAATGGTAAGAAACAGAAACAGAGAAAATGAGCCAGAGAGAGAAACTGGGAAAGGAAGCCTTGCCTCTGTGGCCTAGCCTGCAAACAATCTCATCCTTTCTTCCTATCCCCAAAGATCTGAGGGCCTCCTGCACGTCCTCAGTTGCACACTGGCCCGTCTTTTCTCCCTCCCCTCTCTCCTCCACTTCACCTCTCCCCACAGTCTGACATTCAGCACACTCTCCACAGACCTACTGTTCCTCCAGCCCTGCTGTTCCGGGCCCTCCTGGCTGCTCTCCTGGCCTTCTTCCCGGCTCCCTGGGTGCATCTCCCTCTCTGCCCTGACAGAGGGGGGCACCATGGGGGCTGGAGGGGACTCACCCACAGTGGGAGCGGTGGCTCTGTGGCTCCTGTCGGCCTGGTGCGATGCAGACTGTCAGGGAAGTCTCAGTCCCTTAGTTCCTGGGGATTCCAGGCTGTTCTCAGCGGGGTGGGAGGGAGGTGGTGTGATCTGCGTCTCCCAGCTCCCCCAGAGCTCCCAGCTTTTCCCTCAGAATTAGATAACAGGAAAAATAGATAAGAGAAGTGGTTCATTAATTCAGCAAGCCTTTTTTTTTTCTTTCTTTTTTTTTTTTGGAATGCGTGTGTACAAGTGGAAGGAAACCCTGCTAGAGAATAAAGCCCGGGTTGGAGATTATATGCACACACACACACACACACACACACACAATGTGTGTGTGTGTGTGTGTATATGTATATAAAATGTCAGCGTTCACAGGGTTCCAGAGATGCTTCTGAAAGGTCACTCAGAAGGATCCAAGAATGACAGGAGAAATGCTGATTTCATAGCATGTGGCTTCTCCACTCCAAGTCTCTCTCAGACACGGGTCCTGCCTTTCGGATGAATGGGGAGGGCTGCTTTGTGGTATTTGCTTAGGCCATGCCATCATCCTCTGAAGGTAGAGATAATAATAACAGCAGTCCTACTCTTCCTGGTATGGTAATGAAAAGTAACAGATTTTCAAAGCACTTGCTCACGTGGTATTTCCTGGGCTCCTCACACCAGGAACAGGCAGGCAGATTACCTAATAATAAGAGATAATTGAGACAATGGAACTCAGAGAGGTTAAGAACATGCCCCTGGAGGACACAGCAAGGAAGGGCTCCCATATTGGATTTCAGATCAATTGATTCCTGATCTACCAATAAAGAAATCAATGGGTTTTTGGAATTGGAAGAGACCTTGGAATTCCAATCTCCCACCCAAAGCAGGAATTCCTTGTGAGGTGATTATATGTACTCTATTTGAATACTCCTGGTAATGGGGAGCTGATTGCTCCACATTGCATGAATATTCAGCTCTACTTACCACCACACTTTCCTGGACCCTCTCCCCAAATGACCTAGGATTGCGGGGTTGTGCCAAGCACACAGAGAGAAATGGAATGGCAGCCGGGACCTGATTCGAGGCACCAGGCAAACCAGGTCTCTCTTGACAGCAGAGAATTCTGCTGCAGAATTCTCTCCTCTCATGCCTCACATTAATTCGGTTAAGTCTCGCCCATGGAGTCAGTGTTTCCCAGAAGCAGTTCTTAATAATAAGATGAATAAACACAATGCCTTTATATTTTAACATACTTCCCACTTCCCAGTGTCCTGGAATCTTTACAACCATCTCTGTGAGGTAAGAAAAGAATGTAAAGTTACTACTTATTTCCAAATGTAGACCAGGAACCTGAAACCAAAAAGGTAAGTTAACTGCCAGAAATCAAAGAGCATACGTATGGTAACAAGGAACTAGAGAGATGAAGGCCTGGGAAAATAGGGAAAATATAAGTGGAAAATGAATATTTTCCCTTCCAAGAATTCTTTGTTATGAATATTTTTGCAAGTGATGAATAAGGTGTCTATTATTATTATCTGTCTTTACACTCTTTCCCTGCCAGATAACCTGTAGAAACTATGCCACAGGCAGATTTTAGTGTAAAACTCCCTGAAGTGTCAGATCATTAAAATTCCTCAAGAGTGAGCTGAACAGTATAAGACATAAATGTAGAAGTATGGGCCATGCCTTCTTTCTCCAGGAGGGTCTGCTTTTTTCACCAGAGGATATCCTTATTCCCATGTCTCTCCCCTTTATGCAGTTTTATAACATTATGATGGTAAAATAAAATTTAACATCTTAACCATTTTTAAGTGTACAGTTCAGTGGCATTAAGTACATTCACGTTGTTGTTCAACCATTGCCACCATCCATCCCTAGAAGAAGTTTTTCATCTTCCCAAACTGAAACTCTGTCCCCATTAAACACTAATTCTCCCATTCTCTCCTCCTCTCAGCCCCTGGCAACCACCATTCTACTTTCTGTCTCTATGAATTTGACCACTATATAAGCCTACATAATTTGTGTCTGGCTTATTTCATTCAGCATAATGTCCTCAAGATTCATCCATGTTGTAGCATGTGTCAGAATTTCCTTCTTCTTTAAGGCTGAATAATATTTCATTGAATGAATATACCACATTTTGTTGATCCACTCATCTGTGGTGGACATTTTGGCTATTGTGAATAATGCTGCTATGAACATGGGTGTATAAATATCTGTTGTAGTCCCTGCTTTCAGTTCTTTTGGGTATACACATAGAAGTGGATTGCTGGATCATATGGACCAGTCTATGTTTAAGTTTCCGAGGATCTGCCATACTGTTTTCCACCCCTTATGGAGTTCTGATCTAAATTTTGGAGAGGAGGTGTCTCCATCCTCCTAAGTAGCAAAGAACTGGGACAACATCCAATATCCCAGTTGGGGTTCTATCCAGGGGCAGATTGCCCTGCCTGCTCAGAGGTTTTACAAAAGAGAATGACTTTGCAATAGGGAAGAAGGTGAAACAAGAGGTTCTCTTGAGTATTACATCAGAGCAGAGAGAACACTCCCTTCTTTATTAAAAGATTAGGAGGGATAACTGCTGGCATCATAGTGCAATACAAAGAGCACTTGTGTTTGAATTTCAGCTCCGACAGCTATCTTGCCTCAGTCTTCTACATGTTTCCACAGGAATCTGGGGACCTCATAGCATCACTCTGGGGCCAGCAAACACCAGTCAGAGATAGGACATTTTTGTGTTCATAAATTAAAAAAATAAAAGTAATCATGAGAGCATAAATGAAACTTCATTTATTTTCATTTCTTCCTACATTTCTGATTTTGTGTGTGTGTGTGTGTGTGTGTGTGTGTGTGTGTGTGTGTGAGGTGAAGGGAAACCCATTTTTGTCACTATGGTTACAAACTTTCTAGGGGTTTTAGGTATTTTGGGGAACCAGAAACTCCATTGTTCTGAGGCCTACATTGGGGCTCTATTGATCCAGCCCAGGCCAGCGCAAGCCTTTCTTGGGAGGGATGGAAGCCGTCGGGTCCTCACTGTCAGGTGGTGGAGTGTGGGTGGTGGGATGTGCCCAGGGACCAGGTGTACTTTGGGCATAGTTAGCAAGGCCACCTGTCAGCTACTTCCTGGCGTACTTGTCCAGTAAAGGCAGATTTCTGTAGTATATGACCTTGTGCTTGTCCTCTTCAGTCAGATGGTGAATCTCATGGGTGACGATGATGAAGAAGATGATATAGCCACTGATAGAACTAGCCAGGACTCTGAAAATCAGTCAAAACCCAGGGAGAGGGAGAGAGACTTTCTGAGGAATCCTTGTTTTAGGTCTACTCTCCCTAGTCTTTAAACACACACACACACGATTTCTATTAGTTTTTATTATTCAGGTGTTACATAGTCACTGCTAAAATTAAAAGTACTGTAGAAGGTGGAATGTGACAGTATTCCTCCCTACCTGCCCCTCTCCCTCACGAGGAATCTCTTAAATTCTGACTTCCCTTCTGAAGGCTCCCTTTTCCTGGGGTGTATAATATTGAGCATGTGGTTAAGAGACAGCCTCCAGATATTATATTTCTACATCTTGAGTGAACAAATTAATTAATATTGTTAACCCTTCATTTTGAAATCTTTTATTTATTTATTTATTTTATTTTTTTTTAGCTGAGCCATCCCGCCACCTGTTGGCAGCTCACGGCTGCTCAGCTTGGGCTGACTCGAACCGCTGTTGCTCAGAGCTCAAACTCTTGAGCGAGCTCTTAACCAACTGAGCCACTCAGCTGGCCCAATTTTGAAATCTTTTAAATGGGTATAATCATAATTTTTATCTCACAGGGTTCCTGTGAAAGTTAAATGAGATGACTACACGGGAATCACTTAACGTGATGACTGATGCATATGCTATTATATTATAAGCTATTATTCATATTATTATTATCTGTGGGTGGGGGAGGGGGCTTGCATTCAGCCCAGTGACCTTGCTCTGGTTACCCATGCTGCCTTGAATCAGGTAAACTGAATCTCTTTTCTTCTTATGGTTTCACAGTTTATATCAAATTCTAAATATTCAAGCCTTTCTTTGACATTACATGTTTTAAAAGAAAGAAGAGGCAATCATTTCCTCATCCCTGACTATCATCCATATTTCATTCAAAGAGATATGTGCTTTTAAAATGTGAGGAAAAGACTCTCATTACAACCCAAATGCTCTCCCTTTTACAGGCTATACTCATAGAAATGTCCCTTGACTGCTAATTCACCATATATATATATACACACATATATATATATGCACAAATGTATGTATACACAAATATATATATACATACATATATATATATATATATATATATATATACAAATATGTACACAGGAAAATGCAAAGACAGTACAGAGATCGTCCATGTACTCTTTACCCAGTGTCCCTCAATGACTACATCCTACATAATTATAGTACAGTATCAAAACCAGGAAATTGATATGGTACAGTGTATGTACAGTTCTATGTCATTTAATCACACGTAGATTCATGTAACCACCACTGCAATTAGGATACAGAGCTATCTCATCACCACAAAGACCCCCTTGTGTTATTCCTTTATAGTCGCACCCATTCCCCTCCTTCCCAGTATCCCTAATCCCTGGCAGCCACCAATTTTCTCCATCTCTGTAATTTAGTTATTTCGAGAATGTTATATAAATAGAGCCAAGCAGTATGTGACCTTGTGAGATTGGCTTTTTAAAATCAGCATAATGTCCTTGAGATCCATCCAAGCTGTTGCATGTATCGTTAGTTCATTTCTTTTCATTGCCGAGTAGAATCTCAGAGCTTGGTGGGTGTCTCACTGTTTACTTAAGCATTAACCTATTGCAGGGCATTTAGGTGTTTTCCAGCTTGGGGTCATTATAAAGGAAACCGCGAAAAGTAATTGTGCCCAGGTTTTTGTGTGGACACTTTACATATTACTTCACAATACTGGATTTTATTTAAATCTTCTGTTATAGTAGGTCTCTGACACTACAGAGAGTTCAGGCTCCCCACTAAATCTCTACTTGATGCCACCCTGTCTGGGATCATCGGAGGTGTCTTGTTACTGCTCTCCATGTGGCCTCCACTCACACTACAAGAAGAAAGGTGGCCTGTTTATCTGTGTGTGGTGGCAAAAGTCCTGACTCCATTAGACTCCCTCTGACACCACCCTAGCAGAGAGTGTGCTTGTGAGTTTGGACTTCCAATATGGTCTTCATTGACAATGCAAAGTGGGAGGGTCTCATAAAAAATTTTAAAACTCTATTGAGGGAGAAAAAAAGAAATGAAATAAATGGAAAAACATACTGTTCTCTAAGCTGGGAAAACTCAATATTGCAAGGTACATTGATATTTTAGAGCTTCACAAATTTACTCTAAAATGTATTTGAAATAATAAATAGGTGAAAATAGCTGTGAAAGAAGAGTAATAATCACAAGGGACTTGATCTGCAAATATTAAAATGTATTATAAAGCTATAAACAAAGCAATGTGGCATTAACTTAATAAGATATAGAGAGATCCATGGAACAGTGATAGGTAGTCCAGAAATATATATAGGAGTTTACTACATTATAAGTGTGGCATTTCAGAAGGAACAGATTATTAAATAAATGGTATTTGGACAACTAGCTACCCAATTGTAAACAAAGTATAGTGACAAATATTATCTCATACTGTATACATAAATAAATTTTAGTTGGATCAAATATATAACTTAAAAAATCTAACCATAGGGCCGGCCGAGTGGCACAATGGTTAAGAACTGGCTTGGGACGCCAGAGGGCCCTGGTTCAGATCCCACAAATGAGGGCCAGTGACACTGCCCTCTACAACTGAGATGCTAAACAACAGCTCAACCTGGAGCTGGGCTGCCATGAGTCGGGGCGTAGGCTGCAGGCCCTGTTGCAGTGGGTTGCCATGGGCTACCGTGTGTAGCCAGCAGCCAGCGTGAGCGGCCAGCAGCCGCAGTGAGTGGCCTTCCAGAAGCCAGCAACTGATCTGCCTCACCAGAGAAGAGCACAATGATGGTGCCAACTTGGGCCAGTGAAGCAATGTCCTCCACAACTAGACTGAAGAACAAAAGGACAGCAACTTGTCTGTTCCCCTTCCCCCAATTCCCCAGTACTGTTCCCATCCCCCAATTCCCCCCCCCCAAAAAATATCTTAAAAAAAAAATTTAACCATAAAAGTTGTGGAAAAAAGTATACTGAATATTTACATAACTTCAGGGTAGGAAAGACCATTACTATGCTTGACATCGAAGGCAGTAACTATAAGGAAAGATACTTATAGATTTAACTGGATAAAAACTTTAAAGTCTGGATGGCAAGAAATTACTATGAGACACTGGAAAAAGTTGTTTGTAACTTACATGTCAGATAAGGGTAAATATTTAAATATAAATATATTAAAAGCTCTTACAAATTAATAAAACCAATAAGAACAAGACAAGCTTCCAAAAGAAAATTAGATGAAGAACATGAGTAGACATTACACACATACACACACACACACACACACACACACACACACACACAAATTGCCAATTAACATGTGACAAAATTAAACTTCACTAATAATTTATATAAATGTGAATTAAAACATAAATGAGATACTAGTTTTGTTAATTGGATTAACAAAGATGAAAGATGGTTAATGTGACTGGAAAGCAAAGTTGGGAGGGGACTGGATCAAGATGAGCCTAGAGAGATTGTCTTGGGCTAGTTCATGGCTGTGAAAGCCATGGTAAGGATTTTGGGTTTTATCTCTAGAAAAATGGAAAGGCTGACGAGTTTTAATCCTGAGAATTACATGATCAGATAGATATTTTGAAAAGCTCATTAGCTAAGGTGTGGTGAATATGTATTTGTAGAGTATACAGAAAGACGAGTTCTATATATCTACCTATGTTATCTATTTGTGTTGGGAAATGTCTGGAAGAAAAAACAGTTAATTCTTACATTTTAATAGTGGTTGTTTTGGCTGATTTACATCTGGTGATTTACATTTTTTCTTTCTTTTTTTTTAAAAAAAGATTTTATTGAGGAATTGGGGGAGGGGAACAGCACTGGAGAATGGGGGAAGGGGAACAGACAAGTTGCTGTTGTTTTGTTCTTCAGTCTAGTTGTGGAGAATGTTGCTTCACTTGCCCAAGCTGGCACCATCATTGTGCTCTTCCCGGGAGAGGCAGATCAGTCGCCGGCCTCTGGACGGCTGCTCACAGCGGCTGCTGGCCGCTCACGCTGGCTGCCAGCTACACATGGTAGCTTATGGCAGCCCACTGCAGCAGGGGACTGCAGCCTACGCCATTGCCGGCGACCCACCGCAGCCCAGCTCCAGGTTGAGCTGTTGTTCAGCATCTTAGCTGTAGAGGGCAGTGTCACTGGCCCTTATATGTGGGATCTGAACCGGGGCCCTCTGGCGTCCCAAGCCTGCTCTTAACCAACGCGCCACTCGGCTGGCCCTAGACTATGCATTTTAGATGAATAAAATTATCAGATAATCCAGCCAGTGGAAAGTATACCATTTGGATAAAGTTGCCAGGTGATATTCAGCATATCCAGTTAAATCTGAATTTCAGATAAACAACAAATCATATTTTAGTCTCAGTATATCTCAAATACGATTTATTATTTATCTGAAATTCAAATTTAACTGGGTATCCTGTGGTTTTATTTGGTAAATCTGGCAACTCTAAATATGGAAAACCTGCTATAAGCATTTTGGGGTTGATGGATGGGGGTGTGTGTTGATGGGGATGATGTGTGAATGGGTGGGTTCTTATAATTGGGGCAGTGCTTGGGGCACCATATCATGAACGTACCATGTTCAAAGTTTGTATTAGGACACATGAGAACCCGGACTCAAGAATAAGTGAATATTTTATGAAGATGATATTTGGGTTGAGTCATGGAGGAAGGCGGATTTGTCAGGAATGTTATTCACACTCATAACATACTATGTTGGACATAATGCCTGCCTGCTCCACCTACTAGCCCCATGATTCTTGCTTTATGATTTGTGTTCCTCAAGTCACTCATGCACACTGACTCACTGATGTCTCAGGGCCTCCCTCCATCAAGCTGGCCTCTGACTCAGCTGGTGGTAGCCGAGTCCATAGGCCAACACACTTGGTGCTTTGGGGCTGAAATGGAAGGAGCTGGGTCGTGAGAAGCCCGGCTGAGTCAGTGTTTTCCTGGGAGTAAAGTCTCCCCTTAAGAAGGTGAATGAACTCTGTTGTCACGCCCCTCCACAAGTCACATTTTCCTGGCCTGTTTGTTGGTGGAGCAGGCATCCTCCTCATTCAATGGCTTGTCACAGAACAATTTGTTCCTGGTGGTTGAATAGTGATACCTGAGAGTCACCACACCATCCCCCTTTCAATGAAAAAAAAACCAAACATAGATACAAACATTTAGGTTTGCATTTAAGCAAGGTCTTAAAAGACACTGCAAACTTAAAGCAAGTTATCCTGGGAGAATGGAGATTGGGGAGTGAGAGTGGAGGAGGCACTTCTACTTTTTATACTTTACATACTTCTGCATTGTTTGTAAAAAAAAAAAATAGGTTCTTACTAAGAGAATGTAATAATTTTGTATGAGGCCAGTAACAAAACAGTAACATTGAAGACCAAATTTTAAACTAAAACCCACTCCCACACACAACTATTTTCCATTCATTTGGAAATATTGCTTTTCCCATGCAGACACATGACACAGCTACCATCACAGCACATGTACTATTTTGTGTACTGCTATGCTCCTTACCGTTTTATCACAGCTGTTTCTCTCTGCATTGCTAAAAATTCTGAGTATCACTTTTCAGGGCTAGAAGGGTGGACTTCGAGTTACCAGTGACCCGCAGCTGGGCACTTAGCTGACCAGCTGAGGAAGGTGGGGGTTGGGTTCCTTGTTGGTGTTTTTTTTCCATCTGGAACATGAGGTGCTGAAAGTAGGTTCTCTCTGGAGTCCCTTCCAGGTATTATCTATTACCTTCATGAAGCACATCATAAATAATGATCATTTGGACATAATTCTTTGTAAACCTTTATTTAATCCACCAGACTTCCTGTTTTAAGACCACTTGGCGTAATGCAGCTCATTTATCCTCATGATAGATACATGGTGGTGGACACAATTTTCCCTTTCATAGATGGAGAAACTGAGTCCAGAGGTGTGGGATGATTTACCGCAGCATTGGCCTCTTATCAGGGCAGCCCCGGGTTTCGGCTGCCCGGTGTTATGGCTGATGGATTGCAGACGAGATCCCCCAAGAGCAGACAATAAGAGGCAGCTTTGGTATGATTGTTAAAAGATCCATCATTTTCCTGCCACCTCCCTTGTTTCTTCTTTGGATTCCAAGCCACTATTTCTCTGAGGCATTTGGGACATATTCCTGAATGGACCCTTGGAACACACACACACACACACACACACACACACACACACACACACACACACGACAATTTGGTCTCACCTACGATGCAGATAAACTGGAGGGAGCCTGCAAAAGGATCAGTAGATAAAAAGTCCGGTATCTGGGCAGGTAACACCCAATTACAACAGAGCAGTGTTGACTTACACTTTTCCTTATCGAGGGATCAGGTATTCATGTAAATCAGAAAAGGGTTTGATGGATGCTACTTCACTGGAGTTTCTAGCCGAAGGACAGGTCTGGTTAAACAAAATATATATACTCCTTATCTACAGCGGCAACTATCATGCAACTCCCCGTCTCCCTTCTACTCCCCAAGCCCTATAAAAACGAGGGCCTTATCTAGAGTTTGTAAGAGCCTAATGTCTAGCAGGGTCTGTGCTAAAATCACTCTGACAACGCCACGACTCAGGCCCGGCCCAAGCCATTTGGGCAGACAGATGATCTTTCCTTATCTTCAATTGTCTTGGCAATAAATGTCTCTTTCTTAAAATGCATGTTTAGACTACCCCAGGGGAAAAGAACAGGTACCCTCTCTCTTGATGGGAGATGTCTTTAAGAGTTGGAGACCTAAAAACTGCTCCACTTGCTCCATGAGGTTCAAGGGCTGCGGTGGGAAAGAATGCAGACTCCGAGGAGGAGGCTGTTTGGTCACATGGGCAGCAAGCTTGTCCAGAAAAGAGATCGCCTGTAACGAGATCACTAGAGATGGGGAGCCTTGGGCAGAGCGGGAAGTCTGAGTTGTAGGGGAGAAAAAAGGATGGGGACTGACAGAGACAGGGCAAGAAAGAGTGGCTTACATTACACATGAGGAAGTTGCTGAGATTTTGGTGCCACTTTTTGAAATGGGTGGTTGCCTCTCAGGATGGCTGGTGTCAGTCAGAGGCCAGCTGGGTGTGGTGATGGGACACAGTGCAGTGGAGTCAGGGACCTGGGCGAGGCTCTGCCTCTAACCTGCTGGGAGGCCTTGAACCATTCCCTCTCTGTCTCGGGGGCTCCAGCACTGGTCTTCTAAGAGTGTGCTCCATGGTGCCCGGTGCCCACAGGGGCAGGGGCCCAGCAAAAGGCGCCTGCTTTACCGGTGCTAAAGGGGCATGGTCCTGGACCTTATACGGGGTGAGCGGGGAGCTGGGTGAGCACTAATCCGCCCTGAGCCTTTTCCATGCACCTAACATGAATCTACCTTTCCTCTTGCCCCTAGGTGCGCTTGACTTTTAGGCACATGTAACGCACTGGTCAGAGTGACAGCCCTGGGGGTGGCTTCCAACTCACCCAGTTCAGTATCCTGTAAGAATTTGCATGTCATCTCCCACTTCCCCCTAAAAGAAGTGTCTAATCTTGTACTTCAAACACCCCAGTGATGCAGGTGTGTCACTCTTCCTGGGTACACTGCTGCAGAATTGCATGGGCCTGTCCACATCTTCCCTCCAGCTATGTAGCCTCAATTTATTTCCCTTTGTTAGTTTGATTTGCATTTTCCTAAAAAAGTAGGATGTTGAGCATCTTTTCATGTGCTTATTTGCCCTTGGATGTCATCTTTGGAGAAATGTCTGTTCAAGTCTTTTGCTCACATTTTTTTTTTTTAAAGATTTTATTGGGGAATTGCGGGGAGGGGAACTGTGTTGGGGAATCGGAGAAGGGTAACGGATAGGTAGACAAATTGCTGTTTTCGTTCTTCAGTCTAGTTGTGGAGGACGTTGCTTCACTGGCCCATGTTGGTATGATCATTGTGCTCTTCCCGGGTGAGGCAGTTGGTCGCCGGTCATTGGTCGGCCACTCCCAGCGGCTCCCAGCAGCTCACACTGGCTGCCAGCCACTCACGGTAGCTTATGGCAGCCCACTGCAGCCTACGCTGTTGCCGGCAACTCACAGCAGCCCAGCTCCAGGTCGAGCTGTTGTTCATCATCTTAGCTGTAGAGGGCGAGTGTCATTGGCCCTCAACGTGGGATCCGAACCGCAGCCCTGCTGCTTAGAGCCTGCGCTCCCAAGCGAGCTCTTAACCAGCTGAGCCACTCGGCCGGCCCTTTTGCTCACATTTTAATGGGGTTATTTATTTATTTACTGTTGTTGTTGAGTTAGAGAGTCTTGATATATTCCGGATGTTAACCTTTTATCAGATATAGGATTTGCAAATATTTTCTCCCATTCTGCAGGATGCCTTTTCACTCTGCTGACTGTCTTTGGATGCACAGACATTTTTAAGTTTGAGGTCGTCCAATTTATCTATTTTTTGTTTGGTTTGTTTGCCTATGCTTTTAGTGTCATTCTTTCTTAGTTTTAACCCATTCTTTTTGGTCTGTAAGGAAATCAGGGCTCGGATCCTTAGTCCGGCTTGGAAAGAGAGGTCCTCTGTCACGTACCTTTGTAACATTTACTGCCCTGCAGTGTACATGGAGGAACCCGATGGTAACAACCTCAAAGTCCCAGAATTGTTTTCTCTTGGCATCCATGGGCAAAATTTGAGCTTCATTCTTGGTGTTTATTTCCTCTCTGCTCAGCCAACCCAGCCTTATTTCAATGATTTGCTGTCATCTTCCTTCGCAGGGCCACAATTTTCTAGATTGTGAACCTCTTGCCTTCCTCAGAGGCACACACAGAGACCACACTTCAGGGTCCTTATGGTATCAACTGGACAGACTATGAGATGAGGGATGATCTTGTAGAGCCAGGGACATGGGACTTCCATGAACATGGGGCCCAGACAGTGTAAAGAACAGAGCAGCAGAGCACTATAGCCCGGTTCTCTCCCTGGTCCCTTACCTCCTGGTGTGTGTGTGTGTGTGTGTGTGTGTGTGTGTGAGAGAGAGAGAGAGAGAGAGAGAGAGAGAGAGAGAGAGAGAGAGAGAGAGAGAGAGGTTGAGCTACCTAGTCCCTTTCCCCATGGAGGACGCAAACCCTTCTGTTCCTTCTGTTCCTATTTGGGTCAGAATCTGCCTGTTTCCCTTCAAGGGTGACTCTGGTTTGACTCTCTTAACCTCTTCTCTAAAGTGACCATTTTGTTCTACTTCAGATACCAGCCTTTAATTCATTTGATTTTTATTATAAAAAATTCTACTTTATCTTTGAAATTAATTCATACCCACTGAACAAATTTTGGAAACTATAAACATATATAAGAAAAAAAACAAGGGCCGGCCAAGTGGCACGTTGGTTAAAAGCTGGCTTGGGACACCAGAGGGCCCCGGTTCGGATCCCACATATGAGGGCCAGTGACACTGTCCTCTACAGCTGAGATGCTGGACAACAGCTCAACCTGGAGCTGGGCTGCTGTGAGATGCCTCCTCTCCTTGCAGCGTAGCCTGCAGTAGGCTGCAGTGGGTTGCCATGGGCTACCGTATGTAGCCTGCAGCCGCAGTGAGCGGCCGTCCAGAAGCTGGCGACCTATCTGCCTCACCTGTGAAAAGCACAATGATGGTGCCAACTTGGGCCAGTGAAGCAACATCCTCCACAACTAGACTGAAGAACAAAAGGACAGCAATTTGTCTGTTCCCCTTCCCCCAATTCCCCACCACTGTTCTCCTCCCCCAATTCCCCAATAAAAAATCTTTAAAAAACAAAACAAAACAAGAGCCACTCATAAAACCTTTGTTCAGATATAGCCTCAGGTTATATTTGGATGTATTTTTCTCCGCTTTGGTAGAGGGAGAGGTGGGCTGCTATGTAGACAGAGAGTTAGATACACAGGCAATGTAGATATATATTTTCATAGTTGATATCATCCTATATTTCATTCCTTCTCTCTTCCTAGACCTCCAGCACCACTTCTTCCTCCTCTTTCTTAGCTTCTTGTCTCACTGAGAAAACAGAAGCCTTCCATTTGATTTTACCTGTCATGCACCCACCTACCTCTGGGCCTGTCTGCCCCCTTCTCACCATGCACTGCTGCACTGTCCTCACTCCTACAAGGCCACCCCCTCCTCTCCTTGCGGACCGGGCCCCATTCCTTCCTGATGCTCAGGATGTGGCTCCAGCAATCCTCCCCCCTCTCTTGCGACTCACCCATCCTTTCTCTCCTGGGTCATTCCCACCATCATCAGACACAGCTCCACGGCTTCCTTGTTTAAAAACGAAATTCCCCCTTATTTAATTCCACATTCTCCTGAGACGAGAAAAGAGACCACGCACATTCTACAAAGGATAAGCAGTTCGGCTGTAGAGTGAAGTACTTCTACCGAGGTTGTGGGAGGCGATTCTGGAAGGGGAGGCTGGGGTCACAGTACTCAGGGCCTCTAGCACTTTACTCTATAGATGATACGGGATCAGTCAGGGCTTTCGAGGAAGGAACTTGTGGAGGATTCTGGTGTTGTCTTGCAGAGGTTTTTCTGGCAGCAGTGAGCAGGGGTGGGGAATGCTGTTGGGAGGTCAGTGTCTCAACACAGGCAGGAGAGGACCATGTCCCCAGCGATGGAGATAGCTGTGGAATGGAGAGAAAGGGCTCTGCAAGAGGCTTGGTCTAGCACAAATTTTTTAAGTCACAGAAATAGATTGGATACGGGTGGTGAAGGAAGAAGGAGTAAAGAATGCCTCCAGCAGTGGCACTGAATGTCTATGAAAATGGCATTCTCTCTTATTGAAAAAGATTGAACCTTAGAAGAAGATAAAAAGGTAGGTGGTTTCTAGAAGGTGGAGGTAAGGAGCCTGCTCTGGAAGTGAGGCTTCTACCACAGAAAGAGGTGAGGAGGGCTTTGTTAGCTGGGTCTTTCAGGGAGTAGATGAGGATAACAGATGGCTAGCCTGCAGGTCAGAAAGGCTCCCTGGGAACCCAAGGGCAGGCTGGCCCTGCCTCTCCTCCCAGCAGGCCCCCCCCACCCCCACCCCGGGCAGCAGCAGGGGTGGGTGGTCCATGGTGTCACGTGGTGCTTGGGAGGAAGTAAGGAGAAGGCTAGTGGGGACATTTTATTCTCCTTCCTTTACAAATAAGGTGAGAGAGACCCATAGAGAGTATTTCTTGGGGAAGCAGGAAAAGGGTTTGGGTGAAGGGAGGACTTACTTCACCAGTCTGGGGTTCCAGGAAGACAAACAGGGGTGATAATGAAGGATTATGGTGGGGACCAGGACAGCTCTGGACAGTTACAAGTGACGAGGCAGCTGGGAGTTAGAAGGTGGGAGATGGAAGAGGAGATGGGATGAGGTGGGAGCCATAGAGGAGTCCTGATGATGACTTCACCAGGGGAGGAAGTCCTTTTGGAAGCAGACAAAACAGGGGTGGGGGAGGAGTCTGTTGAGCTCTGAAAGGCCTGTTGGGTTCCTCTCCTTCCTTAGGTGAAAGGTGATCTTTTCACTTCTGAACTTAGAAAGTAAGACCCCTCCCAACCTCTCCCCTGAAGAGGGAGCGCCAACTGCCAATTGCTTATTTATTTCTTTCCAATCCTGTAGTTTTATGGGGCCGTAAACGAGGACAGCAGGGAATCAATGAAAAAGGTGTAGCCAAGACAAACAGCAGAGTCCTTGCCCATGTGGCACTTGCAGTCTAAAGGTGTGCATGATGCAATCCCGTGGCTGTGTGTTCCCAGGAGGGCAGGGTGGAGCTGTCCTGGGCAGCCTGGGGCAGCCAGGAGGTGGTTGGGAGGGACAGGTGGCCTTGACCCCCAAGGAGTGACTGAAGGAAGGTCTCACAGAGCAGTGAGGGGACAAAGGGCAAGGCGGTGCAGGTGGGCACCGGCAGGACAGCAGGATGTTGGCACAGCTGGAGTGAAGCAGAACGGAAAGGTCCCAGAAGTCATCTTTATTTTGGAGAAGGGAGGGGTGCGGGGTTGAGTAGAGGGAGCAAGTGGGCAGAAGACCAGGATAAGACCAACAAGGGCCAGCGCGATGGCAGAAGTTACCCAGAACCCTCAGATCCCATCCAGGAGCCAGATTCTGAATCCAGACGCCCTTCCTGAGGGAACCACCTGGGTACGTTTGGGGATGTGTTTAATCCTGGTGAGATCAAGGGGCCTGTGCAACTCTTACTGAGCAGCATGCCCTAAAACAAGTGGGTGAGAAGTCATCCGGACATTTAGGGACTTTTGCAAGGTCTGGAAGTGTGTAGAAATGAAGAGGACTGTTCCTCTAACTTGGCTTTATTGGCAGGTCCACGGGGAGAGAGGCCAGCGTGGGTCTGTTGGGTGTCTAGTGCAGGCAAGTTGGCATTCAATCCCTCCGTAGAGAGGGGTGAGTCACGAGGACACAACAGTTTGTGCAAAGGAGTCTTAAAATCCCTAACTTCAACCTTGAAGATATACTCACTGAAAGAAGCCAGACGCAAAAGGACAAACACTATAAGATTCCACTTACATGAGTTACCTAGAGTAGTCAAACTCATAGAGGCAGAAAGCAAAGTGGTGGTTGCCAGGGGCTGGAGCAAGGAGGAGAGAATGGGGAATTAGTGTTCAATGGGTAGAGCGTTTCAGTTTGGAAAGATGGAAAGTTCTGGAGATGCACCTGGTGATGGTTGAACAACAATGTGAATGTACTTATTGTCACTGAATTGTACACTTAAAAATGGTTGAGATGGGCTGGCCGAGTGGTGCATTGGTTAAGAGCTGGCTTGGGACGCCAGAGGGCCCCAGTTCGGATCCCACATATGAGGGCCAGTGACACTGCCC
>NW_017731377.1:3665748-3673399 GCF_001890085.2 Hipposideros armiger | reverse complement strand
TCTGCACACCCATGCTCGTAGCAGCATTATTCACAATAGGCAAAAGGTGGAAGCAACCTAGAGTGTCCACAAGTGGATGAATAGATAGACAAAATGAGGTCTATATGTACAATGGAATATTATTCAGCCTTCGAAAGGAAGGGAATTCTGACACATGTTACAACACGGTGACATCCTGAGGACATTATGAGAAGTGAAATGAACCAGTCACAAAAGGACACATACTATATGATTTTACTTATAGAAGGTACCTGGAGTAGTCACACTCACAGAGACAGAAAGTAGAATGGAGGTTGCCTGGGGCTTGGGGGAGGGCATATAGGGAGTTGTGGTTTAATGTCAGTTTGGGAAGATGAAAAGGTGCTGGAGATGGATGGTGGTGATGGTTGAACAATAAGGTAAATGTACTTAGTGCCACCGAACTCTACAGTCAAGTGTGGTTGAGATGGTAAATTACATGTTACGTGTATTTTACCACAATTTAAAAAAGAGAGAGGAAAAGAAAGTCCTAGGTTTTAGTTTTCTCATTTCTAAAGTTGGGAAAAAGTCTCACCCATCTCTGAGGTGGGTAACGGTTGAATGTGTGAACACATGGGCACCTTAGAAAAGTGGCTGGCCTAGAGCGAGGGGACAGCAATGCTGACAGTGGTGGTCGTCGATGCTGTTCGCTGGCCAGTGCTTGGAGATGGTCAGCCCTTTTCTGGGTAGCCTCGGACACACCCCTGCACCTCTCTGGGCCTCGGTTACCTCACACAGAAAAGAGGCTGGGCTCATTGCCAAGATGCCTTTCTTCCATAACAGTGATGCTCTGTGTGGCTGCCCATTGGAATCACTCTCCCAGGTCCTGGAGCCTACATTTAGGGGACAGCCCTGTCACCTTTATCCAGTTGGCAGCAAGGACTGAGTGTGCCCTGCTGAGCTGTCAATGCTGGGGTGATTTGTGACCCTTGCCTCCTCGCCTGGAGAAGCCTAACTGTGGCGTTTGATGGACCCTTCTCCTACAGGTTTATGACAAAGGGTCCTAGTGTGTGCATGCATGTGCAGGCATGTGCCTGTGAGTGCACATCCATGGGTGAATCTGTTCTGTGTGTTTGGGGTGCAGCTGGAGGTGGGAATGTGGAGGGGACGAATGCTGTGCTGAATGTCGTAACCCTTGGGGATGAGGGACTATAGAGTTTTTACCATATTTAAAGATGGTAGTGTTTTTTCAGCCTTGGCTGCACACTGAGGAGCTGTGCAGTAATATTGGTGCCCAAGTGCCAACCCTGAGGCTTTGAGTTCATTGGTCTGGGGGTGGGTTGGGCTCCCTGGGGAGGAGGCCAGGTTGGGAGGCACTGCTCCCTGGAGCTGAGAAGAGGAGTCCTCAACCCAGACTTGCTGGGGCTGGGCTCTGTCTAAGGGCTGAGGCAGCTTGAGTGGTGAGTGTAAGAGGCTACCTGTAAGCTGTTTATTGCCTGCTTGAATTACTGGGTAAATATTGACCCGAGGCTCTGGTGTCCCAGGAGCTACCTGTTGTTTCCACAGGCACAGCTCTGGCGCATCTTACACCTTTGTCTGGTTTGGGCTCTGCCAGCCAAGAGATGGGCAACTCAGAGGCAAAGTGTCCCCCTGAGGGCAAAGAACCAGGTCCTTAGTGGAGACTCGGCTTTGTGGGTGGACACGTCGATGTGCGGGAGAAGGCCGGGCTGTGGCGTCAGGCTAATTTTTGTTCATATGAATCATGAGAACGTTGGCAAATGTTTTAAGCTCTCTGAACCTCAATCTCCTAATCTGTATGGCAAGGATAACAGTAGCTGCCTGCAGGGCGACTGAGAGGATGAGATGCATACTACATGCACCTTAGTAGTTGCTCAATAAATGGCTTTCTTTTTTTCTGGATTAGAGAACCAGCTTGNGTTCTTCAGTCTAGTTGTGGAGGATGTCGCTTCACTGGCCCATGTTGGTAATATCATTGTGCTTTTCCCGGCCGAGGCAGTCGCTCACCGGCCATTGGACAGCTGCTCATGGCGGCTCACGCCAGCTATCGGCCAACCTCACTGCAGCCTACACCAGCGCGGGCAACTCATGGCAGCCTAGCTCCAGGTAGGGCTGTTGTTCACCATCTTAGCTATAGAGGGTGCAGCATCACTGGCCCTCATGTGGGATCCAAACTGGGGCCCTGCTGCTCAGAGCTGGCGTCCCAAGCCAACTCCTAACCAACATGCCACTCAGCCGGCCCAAAGATGATACATCTTATATTATGTGTATTTTACCACAATAAAAATGCATCCAAAAAATCCTAAATTCACTTTGCATGGACTTTCTTTCTACCAAACTGGCTCTGCCCTTGATTTGGCTTCCTGAGCTGACTGGGAGCCAGACATCGTGTCACCATCTGTCATAGTACATGGATAAACAGTACCCTATTTTCAAGTCAGTTTCCTCTGAGTGGTGGTCAAACCTCCAGAGCCTGTTCGCCTTTTGGGGAAAGTCCTGCCCTGAGCCTGGAAAGTGGAGTCCCAGGGGTGAAGCCACAGCACTCCAGCACCCCTTCCTCTTTTCCTTGCTGCAGCAAAGAAGCCAGGAAACAGAAGCAGATGGTGATAGTATTGGTGAGCAGCAGCTGGCAGTTGGGAAGAAGCATGGATTTTGGAGGCTGACATGTCTGGGTTTGCATCACCATAGTTAACGGGCAAGGGGCTAACCCCGTATAAGCCTTAGCTTCCTAATCTGTAAAATGAGCTCAATATTGTTTATCTCTCAGGGTTGCAAGAGTTCTATAATATGATGTATATAAAACACAGAGCATGCTGCTTGCACAGAGTACCTGTTCCACCAATGCTACTTACCTTCCCTAACTTCCCACTGTCCCCATTTTTTTTTTTAATGGCACATGTCTTAGTGTGTTCAGGCTGCTATAAAAGAAAGCACAGTTTGGGTAGCTTAAATAAGAGACATTGATTTCTCACAGTTCTGGAGGCTGGAAGTCCAAGATCAAGGCACCAGCAGATTTGGTGTCTGGTGAGAGCCCAATTCCTCATAGATGGCCAACTTTGTGCTGTGTCCTCCCATGGTCAAAGGGGTTTGAAGCTCTGTGGGGTCTCTTTAATAAGGACATCAATCCCATTCATCACCTCCCAAAGACCCCACATCCAAATGCCATCACTTTGGGGGTAAGGATGTCAATATATGAGTTTTGCAGGGGTCACAAATATTCAGAGCATAGTAGTATCATTTTAAAACACACAGAAAGCTCTATTCCTTCCCTTGAGATTTCTAAGAAGAGAAGAGGGTGGATGTGCTTCTGCCATGGAATTTTGGAGGCAGGGTGGGCACAGAATACTTCTGAAGTTCCTTTAACTCTCAAATCTCGATTATTATAGGGATGGCCTTTTTATGTGTGGGGCTTCATTTGCGTCTTTTTTTTTATTAAGCTTATGGTATTTCTGTGAAAGCCCCACGTTCCACCACTGAGCAGAGTGTTTTTTAGCCAATCAGCAGTAGAGGTAAAGATCTCTAAAGAGTCCTTGGCTCACAGCCAGCCCTTTGCAGAGGTGAGGCCCAGGGTCGGTAGCCATCAGGACAGGGGCCAGGCTCACCCAAGTGCAGGTCAAAGTAACCGCCAAACAGCTCTGGGCCCAAGCCAAACAAGATGAGGCAGGACAGATTAAGTCATCTGGATTTTATTTTATATGATGTAAAACATCTGAGCACTAGGAAATTAGGAGTTCTGGAGGAAAAATACTTTGGAAGATTGAACTTTTCCACTTTTCACTGGCATAAGTAGAGAGAGATTAGGAGCTTCAGTAAGGTAAAACTTGCTGAGGAAACAGAAAATAACAAGTGTTGGTGAGGAGGTGAAGAAATTTGAACCCTGTGTCCTGCTGGTGGGAATATAAAATGGGGCAGCCACTGTGGAAAACAGTATGGCAGTTTCTCAAAAAATTAAATATAGAAATGCCATATGATCCAGCAATTCCACTTTTGGGTGTATACCCAAAAGAATTAAAAGCCAGGTCACAAAGAAATATCTGTACACCTATGTTCACAGCAACATTCTTCACAATACTCAAAGGTGGAAGCAACTCAAGTGCCCATGAGTGAATGAATGGATGGATGAATGAATGAATAAACAAAATGTGGTATATGTGTATACATACAATGGGATATTATTATTCAGATTTAAAAAGGAAGGAAATTCTGGTACATGATATAACATGGATGAACTTTGAGGATACTATGTGAAGTGGAAAAAAAAGAGAAATATTGTATGATTCCACTTATATGAGGTACCTAGAGTAGTCAGACTCATAGAGACAGGAAGCTGAATGGTGGCTGCCAGGGGCTGGGGGAGGGGAGGACGGAGGGTTATAGTTCAATGGGTACAGAGCTTTAGTTTGGAAAGATGAAAAATTTTGGAGATAAATGGTGGTGATGGTTGTAGTGAGAACGTATTTAATGCTACTGACCTGTACACTTAAAAATGGTTAAGATGATAAATATTATGTTATGTGTATTTCACCACAGTTAATTTTAAAAGGAGCTGAGGACATGGATCTGGGCAGGATTTCCTCAGGTGGTTGGAAGGTGTAAGTGGCCTCTACTCTCAAGGAATGACTGATGGAGTCTTCTCCTAGAGCTGTGAGGGCACAAGTGGCAGATTGGTGCAGGTGGGCACAGGCAGGGAACAGATGGGGTGTTGTGGACCGAGAGGGGCTTCCCAGGAGATGTGGGTTTTGAAGTATGACTAGGAGTTTGAAAATCGGATGAGGTCAGAGGAGGGCACAGAGACTGGCACGTGCTAATATCCTTGGTGACCTACCCCAGGGGTCGGCAAACTGTGGCTCGCGAGCCACATGCGGCTCTTTGGGTACGTACATATGTGGCTCTGAAGTAAAATTGAAAATAAAAATAAAACTATCATAGTCTCATTTATAAAATTTTTAAAGGATATTATTCACATAATGGTGATTTCATTTGTTTCATAGGTCTTGCAAAACTTGGAGGGACAGGATTGGCTCTGCCCATCTATTCTGTTCCTGTGACCACTGCACTGTTTGCTGCAGCTCACATCCTCTGGACCTGCTTAGCTTACTCCTGGCTGCTGAGACCGAGTCTGTTATTTAGGGCAGAATCATCAAGGTTGTTTTGATGGCAATACTGACGAAGACAGAATACTCATTTCCCCCCTCATATTCCACAAATCCTGATTCTGAAGGTCTTAGGGAGGGGTGGAGAGTGCATGAGCAGAAGGAATGGAGGGAAGGCATACAATATGAACACAGATGCCTCTGCCAAGGGACACAGGGAGATGCTTTGGGGTGATGGTTTCATGGGTATATACATGTATCAGCTTATCAAATTGTACCCTTAAATAGGTGCAATTTATTGTATAAGGTTCATACTTCCATAAAGCTGTTAAAAAGAATGTCGGCACCTCAAAATTTCTAGCTACTTAAAAAAATATTTATTTTTCAGTATAAAATGAATATAGGATCACCAGAGAAATTTAGAAATTTGCGAAAGCAGGAAAAGAAAGAAAGTAAATCACACATTGTCTTTTTGTTGTTGTTGGTGGTGGGGGGACCATTACCAAACCCAAACCAAAAATGTGTACATGGGACCCACCAGTGAGCAAGTGGGCCAAGGTGCTTAGTTAGTCCTTCTGAGTGGCGAGTCCCTTGGGGGGCTGGGTCCTGCAAATGTCCACCTGCCCCCTCATCATGAGATTTGGGTCCGGTAAGTTTAAGAGGGAGATCTGAAATCTGAATTTAAAGTGAGCTTCCCAGGTTACTCTTCTCCAGGTGGTCCACAGTCCACTTTTTGAGAAATGTTAAAATAGAGACTGAACCACGAAGTCCTGGGGTCCTTGATCTTTTCTTTTTGGGCCCCAAGCATGTTAATAATACCCCAGATACAGCGAGGGGTCACAGCTGTGTGGTGAGACCGACCTGGCTGACCCCGTCTTGGGAAGCCGTGTAGCGGCAGCAGCAGTACTATTAATGGTAGTAACAGTAATAACGGCAGTAGTAATAGCAGTAACGTTAATGGCAGTAATAGTAACATAATGGTGGTAAACAGCAGTGGTACTATTAATGGTAGTAATAGCTAACATTTATGGGGCACTTAATCCATCGGAGGCACTGTTTCAAGAGCTTTATATGTGTTATCTCAGCGCCAGTGGTTAAGAGCAAGTTCCTGCAGTTAGATGTCTGGGTGTAAACTTCACCTTGCCGCCACTAGCTGTATAGCCTTGGGCAAGTTACTTAGAAGTCCTGAGTTTCACATTTCTGCAAAGAACACTTACAAATGGCCACCAAACAAACACATGAAAAGAGGTTCAATATCACTAATCATTTAGGGAAATGTAGGTCACAACCATAGTGAGATTACGCCATACCCAGAAGGAAGACTACTATCAGGAAACCAGAAAATCAGGGTCAGTGAGGATGTGGAGAAATTGGAACAATTGCGCACTGTCGGTGGGAATGGTGCGGCCGCTGTGGAAAACAGTATGGAGGGACCTCAAAAAATTAAACAGAAAATGACCATTTGATTCAGCAATTTCACTTCTGGGTATACACCCAACAGAACTGGAAGCAGAGACTTGAACGGCTTTCTGCACACCCATGCTCGTAGCAGCATTATTCACAATAGGCAAAAGGTGGAAGCAACCTAGAGTGTCCACAAGTGGATGAATAGATAGACAAAATGAGGTCTATATGTACAATGGAATATTATTCAGCCTTCGAAAGGAAGGGAATTCTGACACATGTTACAACACGGTGACATCCTGAGGACATTATGAGAAGTGAAATGAACCAGTCACAAAAGGACACATACTATATGATTTTACTTATAGAAGGTACCTGGAGTAGTCACACTCACAGAGACAGAAAGTAGAATGGAGGTTGCCTGGGGCTTGGGGGAGGGCATATAGGGAGTTGTGGTTTAATGTCAGTTTGGGAAGATGAAAAGGTGCTGGAGATGGATGGTGGTGATGGTTGAACAATAAGGTAAATGTACTTAATGCCACCGAACTCTACAGTCAAGTGTGGTTGAGATGGTAAATTACATGTTACATGTATTTTACCACAATTTAAAAAAGAGAGAGGAAAAGAAAGTCCTAGGTTTTAGTTTTCTCATTTCTAAAGTTGGGAAAAAGTCTCACCCATCTCTGAGGTGGGTAACGGTTGAATGTGTGAACACATGGGCACCTTAGAAAAGTGGCTGGCCTAGAGCAAGGGGACAGCAATGCTGACAGTGGTGGTCGTCGATGCTGTTCGCTGGCCAGTGCTTGGAGATGGTCAGCCCTTTTCTGGGTAGCCTCGGACACACCCCTGCACCTCTCTGGGCCTCGGTTACCTCACACAGAAAAGAGGCTGGGCTCATTGCCAAGATGCCTTTCTTCCATAACAGTGATGCTCTGTGTGGCTGCCCATTGGAATCACTCTCCCAGGTCCTGGAGCCTACATTTAGGGGACAGCCCTGTCACCTTTATCCAGTTGGCAGCAAGGACTGAGTGTGCCCTGCTGAGCTGTCAATGCTGGGGTGATTTGTGACCCTTGCCTCCTCGCCTGGAGAAGCCTAACTGTGGCGTTTGATGGACCCTTCTCCTACAGGTTTATGACAAAGGGTCCTAGTGTGTGCATGCATGTGCAGGCATGTGCCT
>NW_017731377.1:3661864-3665202 GCF_001890085.2 Hipposideros armiger | reverse complement strand
AGAGAATACACTTTTACTGAGTAAAGCCTCTGACAGCAGTCGGGGTTACAGTTTTCAGAAATCAGATTGGCACCCATTCCACTTCCCTCTCTTCCTTTACTGACTTTCTCCAGAACTACTTTGGCCCTGAAACTTCATCAAGTCCCCCAGTAAGAACCACTGAGTGCCCTCAGAGCACTTATCATAGACTTCATTTTATTGGATTTATCCACTAAGCATCCCAGTAGGGTTGCAACAAAAAATACAGGATACCCAATTCAATTTGAATTTCAGATAAATAATGAATAACTTTTAGCATAAGTATATTCTGAATAAGTGGGACACACTTATGCTAAAAATTATTCATTGTTCACCTGAAATTCAAATTTAACTGGGCATTCTGTATTTATATGTACTAAATCTGACAGCCATTGACGTCTTGGGTAAATACACTTGTTAGATGCTTTTCAGAGAGCTGGTTTGAATGAGAAGAGAATGTGAAGCTCATGGAACTACCCCGGATGGTAACAAGTGACAAAGAGTCTTTGCTTGACCAAACTTCAGTCAGGCCCCTGAACCTTCTCCTAGACCCATTTGTGCACTTCCTTGTAAAACCTAGTTTTAGCAAAAACCCTGCTAAGTCAGTTAAACTAGAACAACCCCCCAGGACCCCCCATATCTGATCACCCTTGATATTCGATCAGGTTCCTCATCCCCACCATCTCCCAGGTGATGTCTCATCACCCTGGCTTGTCTTCAGCAAGAATCCTGTAAAGTTGGTTTATCCAGAATCACATCACCCCTGAAATAGCTTCTGAGTAATTTTCCATTCACTGACCCCCATCGGGTTCCTTGGCTGTACATTCCCACTTGCCCATGCTGTATTCAGAGTTGAGCCCAATCCCTGTCCCCAATGTAAAATCCCATTCCAGTGTCCCTTCACCTACCCTGATGTTCCTGAATTAAGTCTGCCTTGCCATCCTTAACAAGTATCATTGATTAATTTTTCTTTAACACTGGTATGGTAGCCCTGCTGGGTCATTCTGTATGGACTGGTTCACCAGCTGAATTTTATCTGTCATGAAACAGCTCAAAAAAAAAAAAAGAAAAGAAAAAAGAATTAAGTAATCCTAGTTCCCACTGATCCTGTGGCGTTTACATGAAACATGCGTGTAAGGCTTCTGTGCTGGCCCCCTTTCTCAAAATTTTTGGCAAAGATGACCAAAAAATAGCTTCTGTGGAAATTATTTATTTAGTATTAATGGGGCAAAGTTAGATCTTGGCTAGACATTTCAAGTAAACAGGATCACTCCACATAGAGTTGTTTGAAACCAGAGATTTCCTGTGACCCCCCCCCCAAGAGTTTTAACAAGAGCCAGAGAAGTTATATTTATAGAAACCCCCTTAATTTTACCCTCCACCCCCACACTTAATCCCAAATACAACAAATCCCAGAACATCTGCAGACAGTGGCCTGTTTGATGGATGAGGCCAGGAGGCAATCCCTGATGCAATGGTGTTGATAAACGGAAGGCTGGGTTGAGGTTGCTACAGTGCGACTGGGGGCAGATGCCAGTGGCTATATAATATTTTTAAGAAGCTGCAAACGCAATCAATTAATAAAAACATTAACCCCCAGCACGCAGTATCTTTCAGTCAGGTTTCTTGGAGGGCTTTGCAAATTGCTTCTGACCTCAGCTGCTTAGAAGAGTTCCCAGGCAGAGTTGGAAGCACTGTGGCTTTTTCATGTCTTTTTGAGCAACCCACCATCTCTGTCTAAATCCTAAACATTTGCTCACGTACTTGGTGGAAGTTGACTTGGGTAGAAGCTCCCTATATTTATTGCAGCGCTACTTACAATAGCTAAGACTTGGAAACAACCGAAATGCCCATTGGTAGATGACTGGATTAAGAAACTGTGGTAGATTTATACAATGGAGTATTACTCTGCTATAAAGAATGAAATCGTACTATTTGCAACAATACGGATGGACCTAGATAACATTATGCTAAGTGAAATAAGTCAGTTGGAGAAAGACAAATACCATATGATCTCATTCTCTTCTTGACACGGGCTGACTTGTGGGCCTCCACCCTCAAATTCCTACGTTGAAGCCCTAAAGCCCTGGCTGAATATGACTATATTTGGAGATAGGGTCTTTAAAGAGGCAATTAAATTAAAATGAGGTAATTGGGGTGGGCTGTAACCCAATATGACCAGTATCTTTTTAAGAAGAGGAGATTAGGACTCTTGGTCATCTGCAAGCCGAGGAGAGAGGCCTCAGAAGAAACCAATCCTCCTGACACCTTGATCGCAGACTTCCAGCCTTTAGAACTAGGAGAAAATAAATTTCTGTTTAAGCGCCTCAGTCTGTGCTACTTTGTTATGGCTGCCTGAGAAGACTAATATAAGTCCCCACTGCAAACCTGATTCAGACCCCTCTCCACATCAACCTTCACCCACTTCTGGCAACTTCTAAATCCTTGACTCCCTCCTCTGTCCCCCATAGAATCAGTCACTGAGTCCTAACATTAGTAACTGAGTCCCAGCTATTCCCACCATTGTTATAACCCCTCAGCCACCTTCACCCTCAGCATTGTTGCCACTGCATCGTCTCTCACTCATTTCCCTGCTCCAGACCATCCTCCATATACAGTTAATTTTTCAAATTCAAAAGTGATTACCTGACTGAGCACATTCCCACATGCCCAGTCCCACCTTCTCCTTCACTGCAGGCTATATGTGCTCTCGCTGCATGGAGCCCTTCATAGTTTCTGGGGTGTGCTGTGTTATTCTTACACCCCTGGGCCTCTGAGCCTTTGGGTCCACTGCCCATGCCATCAAACTCCTATTCAATCTTCACAGCCCCTTTTCAATGTTCCATTCTTGGAAGTCCTCCTAGACTTCCTAGGAGCAGGATTGCCCCTTCCTTTTCTCTCTGTCCCCCTAACCTTGTGCACAGCCCCTATTACACATAGTTTTGAGATGCTTTGTGTACGTGTCTTTCTTCTTGTCCAGAGTGTGAGCTAATGAGATCAAGAACCATGCCATACCATGCCATAAACCATATTTATCTCACATTCCAAGCATCTAGCCCAATGTCTGTCATGGTTGGTGCTTAATAGCTGCTTCTCAAGTAAAGGGATTAAATGAATAGTTTAGGCCAGGGTTTCAGGCCAGATACCTCCTTGTTGTCTTGTGCATTGTAGGACGTTTAGCAACATCCCTGGTCTCAACCCACTGGAGCACCACCTCCTCTCAAGTTGTAATAATCCAAAATATCTTCAGACATCTTTAAAAGTCTCCAGAGGACAAAATTGCTCCAGTTGAGAACCACTGTTAGGCTTGCAGGCATCTC
>NW_017731377.1:3646506-3659299 GCF_001890085.2 Hipposideros armiger | reverse complement strand
CATTTCTTTTCAATGATAGAGAAGAGACGGGAAGAGAAAATACTAGGATGTATTGCAAATAATAAGGGTGAGTATCAGTTTGTGGAACTTTCATTCCAGGTATTTTATACACATGCATGTTGTACTGTAATTAAAAATATATTTCTTACTGTGAGTTGTGCTTTAAAAAAAATAAAAAATGCTCTTTAAGCAAAGAGAAATATGATTTCATCACTTGGGCAGCTTTGAATCCAAAATCCAGCCAAGGAAGTAAGTGCTGACAGAGTCACGAAGGCAAGGAGCCCAGAAATGTCCTCTTGATTTGAATCTCAGGGCTAGTGTCATAACACCAATATTGTGCCATCAGACAGGTTCTAATCCCAGCTCTTAGGAGCTATAAGCCTCTCTGAGCCATTTCCTAACCCTCAACACAGTGGGCTGGCTTCCGGGAGCTCCAAGGCCTTTCCAGGACTAGCATTCTGGGGTTCATTACCTCTTAGTTCTTAGGGAACCATTGCTGCTTCCTCTGTGTGGGAAGGAGCTGAGCCCAAGACCAGGCTTGTCTTCTCACACTTCAGGGCCTCTGTCCTGTGGATGACCACCCCCACATCACCACTTTCCACTCCCTCCTTTTGGGGCTCCCAAACATTCTCAAACATCTTCGAAGTGTGTGGGGATAGAGATGTTTTGCAGACATTTTCTTCTGCTTCTGGGAGAAATAAGAGTCTTCCCTTGTACTGACAATTTTCACCCCTTTGACTATTATGGGGGACGTTTTGGGCAGTTTGGGCTGGGACTTTCATTAGCAGCAGGAGTGACAAACCCAGAAGTCTCCTGGTTTTGTCCTCAGAAGGGGCCCTCCAGGCACGATGTCAACGGTCCTTCCATCACCCAGATGCGAGCCATTTAATGTATCCACTCAGAGCTGAGCGGAGGCCCTCCCCTCATTCTCTGTCTTTCTCTGTCTTCATCTCTCACTTACCTTCCTATTTTTTCCCTTTATTTTCCATCTGAATCATGCTGTTTCTGAAGAGGCTCCCTACTTTGTAAATAAACTTAGCTGCTATATTCTTATTTTGGAGTAAACATTTACAGAGATGTAAGTAAAGCCAATTTGTAAAACTATCACTTTGACAATTGCATATTGTAAATAACAAGAAATAGAAGTTAGATCGAGCTGACATTCTCACACTGTGTGTTTTGACTCCTTGTGATCCCTGAATCTGATGCTTATTCATCTGCTATAGTTTCTCACTTCTTTTGAGGTGGGTGAGTTTGTGGGGGGAGGGGTGGGTGATGATGGTTTACTTAAAAATTGCCTTTAGTAATTGTCTAACAAAACACTTAAAGACATAGCGACTAAATTGTACAAAAGTATAACTACCTCAGCTGGTAGTAATCAGAAATCAGCACCTTGATGGGTTTTTTTCTAGAGTGAATATTTATTATCCTTTCTTATAATCCCAGGAAAAAGTGTATTCCTGAAATTTTATACTTTTTTTTTTTTAAGCTAAGCCATCCTGCTACCTGTTGGCATCTCAGCGGCTGCACAGCTCGGGCTGGACTCGAACCGCTGTTGCTCAGAGCTCAAACTCTTGAGCAAGCTCTTAACCAACTGAGCCACTCGGCCAGCCCTGAAATTTTGTACTTTTAACTATTAACAGACCGGTGTTAACATATATTCCTCCCTAAAGCATTGTTTCACCTTGTCCCCTCCCCTCCTTCTGTATTGGGTGGGTGGTGGCATTTCAGAGGTAGCATCTGATAGAAGGCATTCATGAGGCAGAGCAGGATGTGCCAAAGCTACCTGGTTGCACCCTGATCCTTTGAGATGCCAACCAAAAACTGGGATTAATGCCTGTGGGAGAGAAAACCAGGAGGGAGCAGGAGAGCTGGGAGAGCTGTCAGTCTGCAAGAGCGAGTCTCAATGGAATGAAGGAGAGAGGGAGAGACGTGAGGTGGGAGTTTCTAGACTAACATGAAGTCAAAGGCAAGTTTGTGAAAGCTCACATTGGTCATCAGAGGAGCCCCGGGGGTCCCAGGAATACTGCCTTGTGTCCTGCGGCCCTTGGCCATTGGCTGGGAGCAGCCCCTGGAAGTGGGATGCATGGCCTTCCTGTAAACATTGCAGAGCACCGCTGCTGGGCCCCCTGGTCAGTTAAACCCTCTGAAGCTGAGTCTGTAAGGCGCATTCTCATGGCACACTGCCTGATCTGGCCAGTTTTGGTACCTACATGATAAGAATCTTCTGCCTTTTTCACACCTTCTCTTCTTAAGGATACTTTTGCAGTGGGCAGGATCTTTCTGTTTTATTAGTTATTAACTGCTGATAATCCATAGATCAATTGTGTTGCTTACTACACAGCAGAGTTTGGTTAACAGGTTCCAATAGGTGGAGAAAGCAAAGAGCACAGGGAGTGGCCGTGTGTGACCAGGGCATTATTGGGTTCTGATGGGGTGATTTTCTCGGTGCCCTGTTTATCGTCCAGATGTCAGTCTGGGCTGCATGTTCTCAAGGGAACAGATTGGGGTTACCTCTCTTGCAAAGAAGCAATGCACATTTTGTGTTCCATAGCCCTGAGAGGGTAACCTAGCCCTTGGGATCTCTCTGATCCTTGGCGATTTAGGTGAAGTTGGCTCCAATCCTGTTCCCAGCCTGGATAAACCACACAATCTCCTGAGATTTCTGTGAATGGCCGGCCTCACTTCCTTATGGCCCTTGCCTCTGCCCCTGCATCCAGGTGTGCCAGGTCCATTCAGCCTCCTGCCGGCTGGCACTTCTTCATTTCTTAAACAAGAAATCTAACCTTATGAAAATGTCTTTTATAAGGTTAGTAAATTTACTAAAGTTCCGGTTTTGTGGGTAGGAATCACCACCGGGGACATCCTTCTACCACCTTGCTTCTCCCTCCCTCCTCACTCCATGTCCTTTCCGAACACCTGTGCTCTCTAGAATGTCTGGGTCCCTCAGCTCACACTGTGGCCCTCTGGGGGAGCATAAGCTCGGCTCTAAGTGCTTCTTTCTCCAACACCTCTCTACCCTAGAGCTGCCTTCCCCAGGCCCTGGAATTCTGGGAAGAAGACTCTCCGTTTCCTTATGATCATTTTTTTTTTGTAGTCCTATATTTTTCAAAGTAATTTCAAACTTACAAAAGAGATGCAAAAAATTCCCAAAGAACTTTCATGTACCCAGATTCCCCAAATGTTAACATCTTGCAGAACAACAGTACAATGATCAAAATGAAGAAACTGACATTGATGTGCTTTTATCATCTAATCAGAAGGTCTTATTCAAACTTTGCCAATTGTTCCACTATCACCCTTTTTCTGATCCAGGATCCAATTCAAGACAGTCTCACACATTGTATTTAGTGAGCATGTCACCGCAATCTCTTTTAATCTAGATGCTAAGCCAGGGGTCAGCAAACTTTTTCTGTAAAGGACCAAAATAGTAAACATTTTGGGCTTTGCGAGCCATATCACCTCTCAACAATTATTTTTATTTGTTCTAACTGAATAGCTGCCAAATCCAAGCCAGTGGATTCTGTAGATGAAGTAAATGGTCCCCCAAGTAGTATTTCTGCATTCAAATTGTCTGACAACCATCTGTAGTGATTCAGTATATTTTAAGCAAATTTTTTCTGGTGAATGATGAACTGAGACATGTCCATGGGCCATGGCTGAGTGCTCTCCATCTTTGTTTTTGGACAGGAGGAGCAAGTATTTTCTGAGACTGACGGTCTAGGCAGTGGGGCAGATGCTGTGTCTGGGATGCCTGCTTCCTGCCATCACTTAGATGTGAAGCTGCAAAGGCTCGGTGCCCACCTGCTCAGCTGTCCCCCAACACCCCCAATCAGAACGCCTGAGGAATGGGCTCTCCGTTAGATTCCCTCTTCCCCAAAGTGAGACCCTTGGAATCCCAGACAGGCGGAGTCAGCTGAGGATGGTGGGAGAGGCCAAAGGGAGGAGGAGGGGAGGGATGGAGAGGCAGCCCTGTGCCTCCTTAGCAATCAAAGCCAGCATTGTTCGCAAAGAGTTAACCCGCATACCAGGATTGCAATTAGCAAGGAATAATGGGGTGTGATGGGTGTAGAACAACGGCTGGAACTGATTTTCAGCCTTACAGTGAGAAACTGCCCTGCTGATTCCCCTTCCTTATTTCCTGGTAACTTGCAGGCGGCAGGCTCAGTAGAGCAGAAATCCTTGGGGGAAGGGGAGGGTGAGGGCAGGGGAGCAATCTGTCTTTGAATAATTTAAACAATGCAGCACAGCCAAGCTAAATGGAGCTTATCAAATGTTACACCTCTTAAAGCTGCAATCAGAGGCGGCAGGATATTAACTGTAAAGCCCTCGTTCTGCTCAGAGGGAAACCAAGGAACAGGCCTGCTACTTACTGAAAAGAAAGGGGATTTGGGGAGGTGGCAGGAGAGAGAATTGGATCCATTTTGTAGGGAAAATCAAGAGCACCAAGGAAAAAGCAGACCTCTGAGGACAGGACAGAGGAAGAGCATTTACTGAGCACCTACAGTGTCTACGGTGGACAGGCCCTTTTATAACAGGATATTTTCTTTAACCTTTGCCCCAGTTTTAAAAAGCACATGCTATTATTCATATGTACTTTTAAACAGAGAAGCAAGTTGCTAAGACTTGTTCACTTCAAATGTCAGAAAACCCTGACCCTAACTGGCCTGAGCAATAGGATTTTTTCCCCCACTCATGTAGCTAAGATGTCTAATGCACCAGTTTGATTCAGGGCGCAAATGGTGTCACTAGTACCTCATTTCACTCCATCTCTTGGCTCTACCTTCCACTGTGTTGGCTTTGGGCTCAGGCTCCTTGAAGAGGTACCACGACAGCAGCAGTGTCAATCCCTGTGTCCTGTGAGTTCACCTTCAGTGAGGAAGAAGGACTCTCTTCTCTAAAAGGAGAAGCAGCACTTCCATTTTCAGCCCAGATGGAGTGACAGTCAACTCTAATTTAAACAATTAAAAAATAGGACACACATATGAAACTATAGTGTTTAGACAATGAACAATATGCAGCGCAGGACAGCAATCCCTGAGAGAAGGGAAACAGGACAGAGTTTCTAGGCTCTAGCACTGGGAAGGGAGACCCAGATGGAGCCTGGCAGTCTCCATGGGGAGGACAAGGGAGCTAGAGTTCACAGGACAGAGCAGTGGAGAGGAGAGAGAGAGCTTTGGAGACCTACAGAGGGTCCTCTTCAAGTACTTGGCAGAGCACTAATGGATACATTCATGCAAGGAAACTACTAGAGGCTGGGAAAAGAGCCCCTTAAAGGAAAAGGCATAACCATTCCCAGAGCTCATACAGGTCAGGAATAATTCATGTTCCCGCTAGCCAGAGTGGAAAAACCTAACAATACCTGGGGCACTGGGTACTCAGAATGTTATGGCCTCTGTAGTGGCAATAAGTCTGATTAACTCTAGACTTAAGGCTGATCTGGTCCTTACTAGCAAATCTTACATACATGCCTTGAAAGCAATTGCTTCCAGGTTGTTTCCAAGCCATTTAACTGAATTCCAGAACAAAATTCAAGAACATAGAAAGGAATACAAAAATATCTAGCACCTGTGAAGGTAAGTTTCACAGTATCTATCAGCCAATTAAAAATTACCAAGCATGCAAAGAAGCAGGAAAATTTGATCTATAATGAAGAGAACTATCAATCAATAGAAATAGATCCAGAGATGGTATAGGTGATAGAATTATGTAGTAGACAAGGACGCTGCCAAAATAGTTATTATAAGTATATTGTATACATTAAAGAAGATAGAGAAAAGTGTGAACATCACACGGAAGATATAAAAAGAAATTACTATATAACTTCTAGAAGTAGGGAAAAAAGAAGCCCTAATGTCTGAGATAAAAAAAAAAAAACTAGACTGGATGATTAGACTTCACAGAAGAAAATAATATAATAGTAAACTTGAAGAAATAGCAATTGAAACTATTCAATATGAAACACAGAGAAAAAGACTGGAAAACCCCAAAAACATCAGTGAGCTATAGGACAACTTCAAGTGGCCTAAGGTACGTGTAATTGGAGTCCCTGAGGAGAGCAGGTGGACAGGGGCTTGTGCATGGAAGATGCTCAATTGTTGAATAAAATGGGTGACCTTGTTGCTTTGTAGACTTGAATCTCTTCCAAGTGGGTCTCATATGAAGCTGGGTCTCATAACAATTTTTTTTAATAACAATTTTAATACCGATGATGGTAATGATGATTTATTGCTTTATCACATATAGTGTGAAAATTTGTATAACCTTTTATTTTGCCCTCTCAAAAACCCTGTGAAATCAGTCATTATCCTCACAGTACAGATGAGGAAACAAACATATGATGCCATGAAGATACAGCTGGGACAAATATCTTGGGGGACTCAATCTGACGGTATAAATTCACACTTTTGTGAGAAGCTAAGACCTTGGACCCTGGACATGATTTGAGCTAGAAGACTGGGAATCAGGGAACATCCCTGGTTTTCTCTCTCAACTTGTATACATGACAAATCTTTTCCCATCTCTGGCCATCGTATTTCCCTCCTATAATATGAGAATGTTAGAGCAAACAATTCTCCAAATTATTCACCCCCAACGTGAACAATTGAACCATTTATATTGGTTCTTGTCACTTGCATGTTCCTTTCCCTCATGGTTTATATCACTTGGGTGAGAGGTGTTTCATGGGTGGTGTGGCAATCTAGAGGCCAGCTCACTTTTCCTAACTGGAACCACAGGAGAATAGTTATTTTGTTGGAAAAATTTAATTTTGCCAAGTACCTACAAATACCTACATTTTCAGTCATTGCGGCACTGGGTAATAGTTCTGTTGGATAACTGTCAGGATGGGGTGAGACAACAGAGTCAGGTCAAACAACAAGTGAATGAAGAATTTTTGGCAGAAGTTTCAAAGGAGACATGACCCTGGACTTGGGGGGTATTTAAAGGACTGCTATGAAGAAGAAGGGTTAGACTATGTAGGGGCACCTTTAAGTTCTGCAAGATGGGAGCCTGTTTTTCTGTATTACTGGAACTGTGACCTTGGAAACATGGACATCCATCTTTCTCATCCCATCCTTCTTTGGGGAACTGTAGCCAAGAATAATGCTTTTCTGAAAAACAAGAGTGAATTGGATTCATCCAGGAAAGCTGGACAGTGAGACGGAGAGCCCCTAAGGCCTTTCTTGTGATTGGCTTTGTGTTTTCTGCATTTCTGCCCTGAGATTCCAGGAGAGACTCTGCACCCTTATCATAAATTCTCCTTCTGGCTTAAGCTAACTTTAGTTGATTTCTGTAATGTGCAACCTAGAGTCCTCCCTTTCTCAGGAGCCCAGTTGGGATTACAGGAGGATGTCTGGAGAAATGTATTGCACCATAATCTGGAGAAGAAGCATTGAAGGGAGCTTCACAAATCTGGAAAGGACTGCTTCTGGAGGGGGTGCGTCCCTCATCACGGGCTGCATCAGGAGTTTGGGGATGGCAAGCTGGACACAAAAGCTCACCCAGTAAAATGGGATAGACGGCATCCCGTCTTCCCCGACTCCTTCTTCTAAGAATAGTGCAGATAATACACACATGTTCCCTGCAAGAAAAATGTACTTCAGTCCACACATACAAGTTAGTTTTCAAATGTGTCTTTTAGTTGGGTCTTGGACGCTGACTAAATATACCTTGAAGGACTTGACTAGGCATTAATAATTTTTGATAATGATAAAGAATATTTCTTCATGCTTTCCCTGTTTTTCTTTGGACCCAAGAATTGTTGAGTTATTAAAATGTAGAAAAATAAAAAGTATGTATTTTTAAAAAAGCTTTGATTCACTCTGGGAATAAACTTATTCAGTCTATTCTATTATAGTCACCTTTAGTTACGTGGCATTTGTTTGTACATGAGATCTTTGTAGTACTAATATTTTGATAAATGATACTCCTTGAAAACATAGCATTAAAAAATTTTAATGTTTGGTGACCCTGAAACTGGCACATGGCTCCCTAGTTCCCTAAACATAGCACACTATAACTTTTTCTTGATGATAAAGAGTCCTCATGATAAGCATCATTTCTTGTACTTTGCAGTAATGTAGTGATGTCCTCTAAGATCACTGAGATGTATGCAGTTATTTGCCCTTTAGCTAAATTACCACATTGGTCTGCTTTTCATGGGTTAAGTTTTAGTAAACTCGCTTTTAGGCTGTCTGCTCTCAATTTCCACTAATAGCACTGTGCTCATCTCTCCAAGGACCCACTGACATATGAACTCTTGCACACACACACACACCCAGCATATGCATACACATTGACACACACACACACACACACACACATTGACACACAAAAACACACATGTTAAGACATACATCGATGCACAGGCACACACTGACACGCGTGAATTGACAGGCACGTGTACACGTGTGCAGGTAACATCGATAGCCTATGGCTGCAGAACTGCTGCCATGCACCTTTCTTTCATGTCTTTGCCTAGAGTTCATAGCACTTAGAAAATGGAAGGTGTGGGAGGCCTTCTAGTCTTGGGTTAGGTTAAAACTCCCTCTATGTATTTGGAGGGCGTCCAGGCCCTGTGAGCTTGCTCGTTCGTGGAGCAGATAACAGTGACCTTGCTGGTGAGGGAGGACAGCCCAGCTGAGGCCAAGGAGCCAGGCTAACTGAGCTGAGGTCACTTCTCCTCCCCCAGCGCACCTGGGTTGGCTCGGATGTCAGAGAGCCCGGTCCCAGCATTGGGCCAGAACACAAGGCTCGGCTCTCAAGGAGGAGGTGAGAGCAGAGTGCTGTCCTGCAGGTTTGGGTGCAGGAGCGTCCATCTCCTTCTTGGGGGCTCTCAGGCTGAGGGGAACACTTCAGCCCAAAGGCACAAAGCACATCTCTCCAGAATGGTGACAGATTTTCCATCCTAGCTGGGCCTGTGTCCTACTCCTCAGCAACTCTGAGGCCCAGTCTGGCCGAGCCCTGCCTGGGAAAGCTGAAGTCTGCACCATGAGGGGTGTGTATATGTGGAGGGGACCCCAAAGTAGAACTAACCCTTAGAGTCCTGAGCTACAAGGCCTTGGAGGTCATCTCATCCAAACAGAATCTCTTCTATTGCCACCCTCTTCAAGGGGCCATCCTGTCCCTTCCAGTGATAGGGAACGTGCCACCTCTGGGAAGAGCCTATGTTACAGGTGAACCCCACCAGGTTCCTTTCTCCCTGTTGCTTCCATCCCCTGGTCCTGATTGGGCCTCTTGAGCCACTCAGGTTAGGATTAACTCTTCTCCCACATGACAGCCTTTCAAATATTTGAAAATAGCTGGCGTTCATACATTTGGCAAATACTGATAGGATGCCTGCTAGGCGCCAGGCCCAGTGCTGGGAGCTAGGGGTCTGATGGAGGGGGCAGACAGGAAAGGAGTGCAGGCCCCATAGGGTGATGAGCCTGTGGGGCTGGGGGAACATGAGGAGGCTGCCCTGCCCAGAGGCGAGACCAGCAAGCCACACGCTGGAGGTCATGCAGGGGTTACTGAGATAAGTGCTCCAGACAGAGGGAACAGGACATGCAAAGGCCGGAGGCACAGCAGAGGCACAGCAGAGGCACCTCTGAACTGCAGGTGATTCAGAATATGTGGCTCACAGACAGCTGTGGGGCTGGCAAAGCATCAGTTGGACCTTATCCTGAGGCTATGGCAGGGGGAGTGGGTGGGAGTGTACGGCAGAGTTGCAAGCCGGGAAAGCCAGGATCAAGTGTGGATTTTAGAAAGGCCACTCTGGCTTCGAGGTGGAGAAGGCGTTTCCGGGGCTATCCTCTGGCTTGGGCAGAGTCCAGCAGGGGCAGCTGGAGGTGTCTAGGCCACTGGTACTGGGTGCCTGAGCTCAGGTGGCAGCCATTGGGGGGAGGGCAGTGGGTGGAGTTGAGTGATGGTAACATATGGTCCAAGGGGAGTCGGCTCTCTTCACTTTCCTGGAAGGCCCAGTCTGGTCTTCAGGCTGCCTCTTCAGTAGGTTCATGACAAACTAGGGAAAGACACAGCTTCTGAGCCAGGCTCTCTCCTGTAATCCCTCCGCTGGGGCCTGGCCCAGCTGCTAGCTAGGCTTGGACCTCCAAAAGGTCATATAAAAGTGCAGTGGGCGTGCGTGTGGAGTTCGTGTGTGTGTGTGTGTGTGTGTGTGTGTGTATGGAGTGGGGGTCAGGTTATTAGGGGTGGAGGGAAGGGAACTGTTTGATTAATGGGTGTCCTGTGAACCTGCACATTTGCCCAAGGTTGCATTCCTGGGCTTTCAAACCCAGGGCAGTTTGATAAGCTGAGACCAAAGTCCTCTTGCCTCCCAACAAGAAGAGCAAACAGGGCCACTCGCTAATCCCAGCCCTGGCCTCTGGGGCCGTCTCTCGGCAACAAGCCCACCAAGTGGCCTTTCACAGGCCAATCAATGGGGCAGCCCATGGGACCTGTGGGAGGCCTGACAACCAGCTTGCCTGAGCAGAGTGGGAGGGAGGCCATGGCTTCCCCATCCAGCACGTAGCCTGAAGGCCCATGCTGGCCAACGAGGCCCTCCATAATTACAGCACCTGCTGAGCTGGCCTCCTCTCCCTCTCCTTCCTGCACCCCCGTCCCTTGGGCAGCTTATCAGTAGGGCTTTCTCCATTCTTCCAGTGCCTGCCCAGAACGTTCTTTCCAACCCATACAGACTTCAAGCTCCTGCCCTTGTTCCTCCTCCTCCAGGAAGCTTTCCCTGATCATGCCAACCTGCACGGGACTCTCCTTTCTCTGGATTCCTACTGCCCTCAGAGTCATGGATCATGGCTTAGTACTGGACACTCAGTACAATCAGTTTGTGTGTTTTGGCTTGACATCACCAACTAGATTGTCAGCACCCTGAGGGTAGGGCTTACACTTTGGGATACCTCCCCACTCCCAGTGGAGCTTGGAGAAAATCAGATAGGTGCAAAGGGCTGAGAGAACAGGGGACAGATGAGGGGAGGAGGTGGGCAGCCCTGAGGCTGAAGCGCTCAATCCCAGGCAGACGTGGAGGGCAGGCCTCTTTGAGAGAAAGTCAGCTGTGGGGTTAGGTCTGGGAGGATGTTTCTTTCCGGGGAGTCACAGTAGATACCTGGGCGTGTCTGCCCAGCTGGTACCACCCTCCCCCTTCTCTCAGGGAACTGTTTCTTTTCTTGGGGTGAGGGCGAGGCAATGGAGCTGCCTTGCGTTTGCGTGACTGGATTCCTCATTCCTGACTGAGGAGGGTTAGGGTTGTGATGGACCCTTCAGGGCCCTGCAGCTTCTCTCCTCCGGAGAATTGGGGTAAGGAGAGAGAGACACGCTCCGTCTCTGGGGTGTTTGCCTTTGAGGAGATGTGAACTAGCTATGAGTTAGCTCTATGCAGGGAGAAGCTCTGGAAGCCAGGCTAAGAGATAGAAAGCAGCAGCCGTGCAGGCAGGCTGGGACTGACACACACAGTCCCAAGGGAAGTCCAGCTTACTTTCCCATGGCTACCTGGGCCATCTAAGTCACTGTTCACTGTGCTACTGAGAGCAGGGACTGCCGTTACCTTCATTACTGATAGGAACGTCAGTCTCTGAGAAATTCAGTACCTCACCTCAACACACTCATTCAGGAAGGGACAGACTTCACTCTATCTGGCCAGATTACTGAGTCCAAGTATAATCCTCCTGCTTCTTTTGCTCCTGACAGCTTCGTAGAGCCAGGCCCTGTCTTTTGTGAGACTTTGCTCTACTCCACATTTCAGTTCCAGGAGATGCCAGGAGAACTGTGACCAAAACTGTAACAAGGTTTTGCTCTATCTGTCTATCTATCTATCTATCTATCTATCTATCTTTCTATCTATCTATCTATCCTTCCTTCCTTCCTATATTCATATGTATCCATCCATTATCTATCATCTTTCTATCATCTCTCTCTCTCTTTCTCTCTCTCTCATCTATCTACCTATCATCTATCTATATATCTATATTTCTATCTATCCATCTATTTATCTGTAATCTATTATCTATTAACAACCATTTATTGAGCCCTGCGAAGTACAAGGCATTGTGACAGGCACTGCCACGTATTTCAGTTCTGCCAATTTGGCACAGACGATGAAGAACAGTAGATGATCAGGTGTCAAGCTGTGTGTCTCTCTTTTTTTTTTTTAATTGGGGAATTGAGGAGGGGGATCAGCCAAGTTGTTGTTCTTCAATCTTAGTTGTGGAGGGCGCCAGTCACCATCTGGCTGCCCATTGGCAGCTTGTGGCCTCTAAGCTCAAGGTTCTGTGTTACAATCTTAGTTTCTGGTGGGCGTAGCCACCATCCCATACAGGAGTCGAACCCGGCAGCCTTGTTGTTAAGAGCACATGCTCTATCCGCTGAGCCATCCAGGTGACAACTCAGCTCAAGGTGCTGAGTTTACTCTTAGTTGCGGGCAGGCATAGCCCACCATTGAACAGGCAATCTTGTTGTTAGGAGCACGTGCTCTCACCATCTGAGCCATCCTGCCACCTGTTGACAGCTCAACGGCAGCTCAGTTCTGGTGCGGCTCACTGGCCCATGTGGGAATCAAACCGGTGGCCCTGTTGTTCAGAGCTTGTGCTCTTAAGCTTACTTTTAACCAACTGAGCCACTCGGCTGGCCTTGTGTGTGCCTCTTAATTCCCCTGTAGGGATCATTACAAATGCAGATTCCCTGGCTCTATTTTAGGGATTCTAATTCAGAATAGGGGAGGGGCTCATGAACCTGCTTTTTCAAGTTCCCTAGGGAAGTCTGATGTAGGTGACCCTCAGATCTCATCCTGAACAACAGTTGTCAG
>NW_017731377.1:3626374-3645731 GCF_001890085.2 Hipposideros armiger | reverse complement strand
TCTCCCTACAGATGGGGCAGCCTCGAAACACTCCAGAGGGTCAACATTGGTCTTCTTCCCAGCCTCTCTCATGGCACATTGCCCTGATCAAAGTGCTCCTAAGACTACCATGAGGGGCCAGGCCCTGAGCTCTCTCTCTTGCACAGAGCTTCGGTCCCCGTCTCTTTATTTCTACAATAGCTTTCCTGCAAAGCAGCCTCTAACCAGACAGTGTCTCTGTACCAACCCCCACCCCACCCCAACTGGTTCCGTAATTCCAGAGTAAGCAGCTCACTCCGGTGCGGCCCCTCCTGGTCTTGCGTCCCCTAGCCTCCCTCAGCCTTCAGCAAAATCCCAACAGTTCTGCCTCTGCCTCCCCAGCCTGCCCTTTGGGGGCCCACTTTCTCCCACTCCTTCCTTATTAGCGTGTGTGAAAAGAAAAGGAATTTCTTTTGCCATTTATCCTCGGAACAGCCTCCAAAAGGAGTTGAAGGACACGCTGCAAAGTGTGAAAAAAACAAGGCCTGAGCTTGCCAAGAGGGCCCAAGTGGTTATTTTAATCATGTGGAACAGCCCCCTTTTCATGGAAAATTTTCTACTCCAACACCTGTGGCCATTAAAGGAACCCTCACTCTTTTCTACCCTGGGGTCCCAGGGGTCACCCTCTAGCTGGGGCTGGCTGCCAGCTCGAGTAATTATTCCTGCTGCCCTTCCTCAACCCTTCCCAGCCCAGCCCTGCCTTCCCTCAGGCTGGCAGTGGATGCAAGGGAGCAGTTCTGCCTGGCCTCCCTCCTCCTTTGAATAAACTGGGATCCCCTCCCCCAGCACTAATTGCCTCTCGGGAATTCTTGGATCAGGTCTATTTCTGTCCCTCTCTTGCCCCCAACCTCCCCACTTCCTGACCCTTCCTTATACAGACTCATGCCCCACTTGACCCTTCAGTGCTTTCTATGCCTTAGAGTGCTCTGTGCCCCTCTTAACGATGCCACCAACCCTCTTTTGATCCATTGTCCTTGTAAGCACCCAGTTTTCTGTTTCAGATTGTATATGCTGATTTTGGTTTGCAATAAATAACCCATGCAGTTGGAGATATAGTATAGCCCCACTCCCCCATTGGCCTTTTTGAGAAGTAACAGATCCAAAGAGGTGAAGAGATTTACTTAAAATCACACAGGGCTCAGTGAAGATGGGAAGGAATGGGAATAGACTAGGTTTGGAAACCAAACATTCCGAAAGAGTTGCCTCAATTTTCTCCATTTCCTCACTTGCTCCACGGCTCACTTCAATCTTGCCTCCTCCCATCACACCCTGAAACAGCCCTTAAGGTCACCAATGACCTCAATGTTACTAAGTCTGGTGGACATTTTCTCTCTTTACCTTGACCTCTTAGCAGCATTTGACGCTGTTGACAATTCCCTCCTCCACTCTGAAGCACTCTCTTCCTTTGCTTCTGTGCTTCCTCACGTTCTTTGTTTTCCTCTGACTCCTCTGGTCACTTCGTAGCCTCTGTTGCAGGGCATCTTCCTTCCAGTGCTTATAAAGTTGGAGCTCCTTGAGGCTCAGGTCTTGGTTCTCTTCCTACTCTACACGCTCTCCCTTTGCAGTCTTGTCCAGACCCAGTGTTTTTACCACCACCCACGTGTCTCCAGCCCTGACCTCTTCTTTGTGTCCATCTGCCTCCTTGCTGATGTCATTTGGATGCCTCAAAGACACTTCAAACTTAACTTTTCTAAAACTGAACCTGTGACTCCTGTGTTGTACAAATTTGCTGGGCACCGTTGAGTAAAGTGGTGTCCTGTTCTCCCCAAACCTAGTCCTCTTTATGCTCCTGAACTCACAGAAACCAACCAAACAGTACTTACTGCAGGCCAAAAATCTAAAAGTCATTCTTGATACTTCTTTCTCTCTCCCACCATATGCAATTCATCACCTGGTTTACTACCCTTACGCAAGCTACCGTCATCTCTGCAGTAGCTTGCTAATGATTTATCCACATTAGAACATGAGATACAGGGCAGTTAAAATAGAAATGGGGACAAGAGACAGATGTAGATTGACTAGTGAGATGATGATATTCTCTTACACATTCTAGAATTTGCACTATATCTCTGCAGGAAAATCTGTAAAATTTTATCAGGTTAAGAAAGCCAACACGTGGTACTAAGTGCACCCTAATTTCAGCGTATAACACAGACTGCACTAAATTGCTTGGCATGGAAGTTGGCATCCGTGTGTGTAAGTAGCTAACCTTTTATACATAGAGTTTTGATTTCCTGTAAGGCCATTTACACGTGCAGTAGCAGTTCAAAAAATGAAAAGCAATACCCAAATCATGAAAAAAATAGGGACCTCAAAAAATAATTAAAATTCCCTTTGATGTTATTTAAATGTGAAACTGACTCCCAGAGGATGAGACTCATAGCTAATTTATCTTTGTATTGCTATAGTGCCTAACATAATGCCGAGCACAAACTAGTCCCACATATATGTATGAGACTTCACTCTTCATTCATTAGTCAAGTTCTAGAAAATATCAAGAATAATTCAGTGACAGAGGAAGAACGAAAGGTGACCCAATCTCTAACTTTCTCCCTGGCCCAGAATTCTCTCCCTGCTGCCAATTTAGTGTTTGTTGGAACAAAACCTCTACTGATGACCTAGGCAGGAGCAGGCAGAAGACTGAGAGCTACAGATGTGGGGTTTGTGGGAGGGGAGCTGTCTGACAGTCACTTCTCTTGTACCTGGGACTTCAATTGAAGGGTTCCAAGCATTTCTCAGGGTGAGCTTATTAAAAAGCTTCAGGTCCTACTCCAAACAGAAAGTGTAAATTTGAGCCTCTTCATTTCCAATTTGCAGAAGAGTAAAGCAAGACCTAAAGTGGAGATGTGGTTTGCAAAGGACACTTAGAGAGTTGGTGACAAAGCCAGAACCACAACCCGGGTCTCCAGATTCTCTCTCCAAGGATCCTTCTACTATAACAAGTTGCATCCTGGGATGACTTGCGTGAGTCTCACCAATCACAATAACTTTCTTTTAATTAAAATGATTTAACTCACCAAAACAATGTTGAAACAGAAGAACAGAGTTGGAGGTCTCACATTTCCCAATTACTCCAAAACTACAGTAAACAAAAGAGTGTGGTGCTGGTATAAAGATAAACATATAGACCAATGGAATAGATTTGAACTAAAATAAACCAGAAATAAGCTCACACATTCATGGCCAGTTGATTTTCAACAAGACCGTTCAATGGAGGAAAGGACAGTCTCTTCAACAAATGGTGCTGGGACAACTGGATATCTACATGCCAGAGAATGAAGTTGGACTGCTTCCTTATACCATATATAATAACTCAAAATGGATCAATGACCCATATATAGGAATTAAAACAATAAATCTTTTAAAAGAAAAGAGAGGGATAAATTATCATGAACTTCAACCTGGCAATGTTTTCTTAAATATGACACCAAAAAGCACAAGCAGCAAAAAAATAAAAAATTAAAGTTGGACTTATCAAAATTAAAAACTTATGCATTAAGAAAGTGAAAAGATAACTTATAGAATGGTAGAAAATATTTGCAAATCATATATCTGAAACAATATCTAATATTCAGAATACATGGAGAACTCTTACAACACAACACAAAGACAAAAAAACCCCATAATTTGAAAATGGGAAAATGAGTTGGATAGAAATATACAAATGTCCAACAAACACATGAAAAGATGCTTAGGAAAATGCAAATTAAAACCTTAGTGAGGAGAGCTCCAAGATGGCAGAGTAGATAAACACTGAGCCTGTGTTCTTCCGTGAACACATTAAAATTACAACTAAATTATAGAACAATTAACCTGGAGAGTCACCTGAAGTCTAGCCAAACAGAAGTCCTATAACTAAAAATATAAAGAAGAGGCCATGCGAGACTGGTAGGAGGGGCGGAGACGCAGAACGGGCCCCATACCTGCATGTGGTGGTTGAGAATCAGGAGGGATACCTTAGCCGCCTCAGTTCCCCCTGGAGGAGCGACGGACCCCAGGCCCCCCCACACTAGGCTCTCCAGCCCAGAGTACTGGTGTTGAGCCCGCCCCCTCTGGCCAACTGTGAATCTGATTGGCCTGTTGAGCTCCACTGCCTTGCCCTGTTGACTCACTGGGACCCCACCCAACCAACTTTTGCACCGCTGGAGGCACTTTATCTGAGAGCAGCCAGCCCCACCTGCATTGCATTCTTTTTTGGATAATTATCAGACAAGCTCCAAGTGGGCGGTGGTTGGCCTGGGTGTGCTCTGAGACTTGCTGAGTTGCTCCGGGCTCAGCACTGGCACCAAGCCAGAATTTACATTAACCTGGTGACCACATTCTTCCCATTGTAGTGACTCCCTGAGACCCTGCCTCACCCAACCTGCATACCGCACAAGGCATTATCACTGGCTGAACCTTAAGGGAGCTGGCAGGTGGCAGCAGGCCTCAGGGTGTGCTGGCTTTTTGCAGAGCTACTCCAGGCCTGGTACTGGTGGTACCAATCCTCAGTTTGCAGCGTGGCCTCTCACACATGCCTCCAGAACAGGCAGTGAACAACTGTGAATCACTTTGTAGCTCCTACCAGATAGCTTCCAGCTGGTCACAGGGAGTGGTTGACCTGGGTCTGCACGGGAACCCCTCCCAAGAGGCCCCAGAACCAACATACTTGGAGGTTGGCTTCAGACTACAGCAGAGCACCACCCAATTAGCCCCATAAGTGGCACAAAGTGTGGTCTGAACAAGCACCAGAGCCCAGTGGGGTAAGCCTCCCGTACAGGAGCCCATAAGCTGTGGACATGGCCAAACTCCACAGCCAGTCAGTCTAAGTGTCAACCCCACCCACTGTTGTGCCAAGAGCAATCAAGTCTCAACCGTAACAAGAAGAAGGGTACACACAACCCACACAAGGGACAATCCTGGATCACCTGGCTCAGGTGACCAAGGAGACTGCCACTGGGCCCCACAAGACACCTACTACATAAGGCCACCCAGCCAAGACTGGGAGATATAACATGCCTACCTAATACATTAACAACAAACACAGAAAGGCAGCCAAAATGAGGAAACAAAGAAATGCATTCCAAATGAAAGAACGGGAGTAAACCCAGAAAAAGAACTAAACAAATGGAGGCAAGCAACCTACCAGAGACAGAGTTCAAAATAATCATTATAAGAATGCTCAAGGAACTTATTGAAAACTTTGGCAAAGAGATAGAAAGCATACAAAAACCCCATAAAAACCATAAAAAAAGAACCAGTCAGAAGTGAAGAATACAATAACTGAAACGAAAAATACACTAGAAGGAATCACCAGCAGACTAGATGAAGCAGAGAATCAAATCAGCAGTTTGGAAGACAAAGTAGCAGAAAACACCCAATTAGAATAGTGAAAAGAAAAAAAAAGAATCCAAAAAAATGAGGGACCTCTGGGACAATATCAAGTATAACAACATTCTGATAACAAGGGTACCAGAAGGATAAGAGAGAAAGCAACAAATTGAGAACCTATTTGAAGAAATAATGACTGAAAACTTTTCTAACCTAGAGAAAGAAATAGATATACAAGTCCAGGAAGTGTAGTGTGTCCCAAACAGGATGAACCCAAACAGGCCCACATCTAGACATATTATAATTAAAATGGCAAAGGTTAAAGACAAAGAGAGAATCCTAAAAGCAGCAAGAGAAAGCAATTAGTTACTTACAAGGGAGCTCCCATAAGACTATCAGCTGATTTCTCAACAGAAACTTTGCATGCCAGAAGGGATTAGCATGAAATAGTCAACATAATGAAAAGCAAGGACCTACAACCAAGACTATTCTGCCTAGCAAGACTATCGTTTACAATAAAAGGACAGATAAAGAGCTTCCCGGACAAGAAAAGCTAAAGGAGTTCATCACCACCAAACCAGTATTACAAGGAATGTTAGGAGGACTTCTTTAAGATGGAAAAAAAAAACCAACACCAAAATTATGAATAATAAAATGGAAAAGACCAAATCTATCAAGAATTACTTTCAATATAAATGGAATAAGTGCTCCACTCAAAAGACATAGGAGGGATGAATGGATAAGAAAACAAAACTCTTACATGTGCTGTCTACAAGAGACTCACTTCAGACTGAAAGACACACACAGACAGAAAGTAAAGGAATAGAAAAAGATGTTTCATGAAAATGGAATGAAAAAAAAAAAAAAGCTAGGGTAGCAATATTTTTACCAGAGAAAATAGACTTTCAAACAAAGGCTATAGTAAGAGACAATGAAGGGCCCAGTAATCCCACTTCAAGGTACTTTTCCGAAGAAACACAAAATGCTACTTTGAGGGGATGCATGCATCCATATGTTCACTGCAGCATTGTTTACAATGGCCAAGATGTGGAGGCAGCCTGGGTGTCTGTCGATGGAAGAATGGATAAAGAGGAGGTGGTACATATAGACAATGGAATATTGCTCGGCCATGGAAGAAAATGTGTTCTTGCCATATGCGGCAATATGGATAGACCTGGAGTGTGTTGTGCTAAGTGGAGTATATCAGACAGAGAAAGGCAGATCCAATGTGATTTTGCTTATATGTGGAATCTAATAACAAAATTCACAAACAAAACAGAAACAAACTCATAGATACAGAAAACATTTTGATGGTTGCTAGATGGGAGGGTGGTTAGGGGTGTGGGTGAAAAGGGGGGATGGGATTAAGAAGTACAAATTTGTTGTTACGAAGTATTAATGGGGGATGTAGGATATAGCATAAGGGATATAGTCAATAATATTGTAATAACTATGTATGGTGTCAGATGGGTACTAGATTTGTTGGGGGTGATAGATTGGAGGAAGTTGGGGTCAGGGTGAAAAAGGTGAAGGGATTAAAAAATACAAATTGGTAGTTACAAAATAGTCATGGGGATGTAAAATAAAGCTTAGGGAATATAGTCAATGACATGTATATACAATAACTATGTATAGTGCTAGGTGGGTACCAGACTAGTCAGGGGGATCACTTCTTAAATTATATAAATGTCTAATCACTATGGTGTACATCTGAAATTAATGTAAAATAATATTGAATGCCAACTATAATTGATAAATTTAAAAAGGGGGGAACAGAGGAAGGGGAATAAGAGGTCCAAATTTTCAGGTATGAAACAAATAAGTTATGGGGATGTAATGTACAGCATGGGGAATATAGTCAATAATATTGTGATAGCGTGGTATGGTGTCAGATGGTTGCTGGACTTAATCATGATGATCACTTCTTCAGGTATATAAATGTTGAATAACTATGGTATACCCCTGAAACTAATATAATATTGCATGTTAACTATATTTTTAATAAAAATCTTAAAAATAACTGCAGTGAGATATAACTTCACACCCACCAGGATGACAATAATAATTATCAATAATAATAATAATAATAACAATAAAATTAACAAGTGTTGGAGAGAATGTAGAGAAATTGAATTCATGGCACATTGCTGGTGGAAATGGAAAATGGTTCAGCTGCTGTGCAAGAGGGTGTCTGTGGTTCCTCAAAAAAATTAAACATAGAATTACCATATGATCCAGAAATTCTACTTCTAGGTATATATCCCAAATAATAGAAAACAGGTATGCAAACAAATACTTACACATGAACGTTTATAGCAGCGCTATTCACCGTAGTTAAAAGGTGGGAACAACCCAGATGTTCATCAACAGGCAAATGAATAAGAAAAATGTGGTTATACATAGAATTGAACATTGTTCAGCCACAAGCAGGAATGAAGTACTGATACATGATACAATGTGGATGAAAACATTATGCTAGGTTAAGCAAGCCAGACACAAAAGATCATAGTATATGATTCCATTTCTATGAAATATCCAGAATAGAGACACAAAGCTGGTTGGTGGTTGCCAGGGTCTTCGGTAAGGGGGAATGGAGAGTGGTGGCTTAATGAGTATGGAGGTTGCTTTCAGGGTGATGAAAATATTTTGGAACTTGATAGTGGTGATAGTCTTTATTTTGCAACATTGTGAATGTACTAAATGTTACTGAGTATACAATTTAAAATGGTTAATTTTATGTTATGCAAATTTCACCTCAATGTAAAAAAAGAGTCAAATCACTTAGAGAGTCATTAACAAAGGAAAATCTTTAAGCCCAATGTGTGCTTCTTGTGGAGCAACTAACTATTTGACTGACAACTTCTCACGTGCCAGCCAGTGTGGGGAAAAAAAACCCATATCTATTTTTTGGAGCATGCAGAGTTGTGAAACACATGTACTGAATAAACTGAAATTATGGACTGATTGAACCCAAGAGGCCAATCTAGCTAGCTGGCTGAGATTTTCCCTTCTAACCAGATGTATCCCTGCCTCCAAGTAGCACTGTTTCTATCCACCTAGTTGCATCCACTTTTCCTCTTTCACAAAGAGTGCAACCTTCGGACGGGACCCTGGGCTGTGGGGTATGGTGAAATAAAAAGGGAGGGATATCCAGGAGATACACCTTTTGACTGAGGACCAGTTAGAAGTCCAGGGGTGAGAGGCTAAAGAATTCGATAGAAGAGGCCCTTAGAACAAAGCCAAATCTGATCTAAAGACCATCACAACCAAGGTGCTCTAATGGAGCTCAGGAATCAGTAGCAGGAAGTAGGTGGCCATTGGATGGACCAGCCCGGTAGATTATAAAGGGCAGAATTAGGGGCCTTACGTGAGCTGAGTGCTATTCAGAACGGGACGGTGAATTGAAGAAGAATGGAGGTTGGTCCTGAAAGAAAACAGCATTATGGATGGCTGCAAGGACCTCAGAAAGTCATGCTCAGGCATCTAGCCAGCTCTGGGTAAACAGGGTTGATGTGCTTTCACCCTTAACCACCATCCAATTAGCCACCAAGTTTACTGACTTATTCTTCTGCACTGGCTTCTGCAGGTGACACCTCCGATATCTGCCTGTGCCTTTAGGGCACAAGTGCTTTCTACTATAGATATTTATGTACATAACAGAATCTCTTATGGACTCTGAGCCCCTGCTGGCCAGAATGAGTCTGACTAATCTTTGTTTTCCTTCACCAAGCCTAATATCATGCTTTATCTGAATGGTTGCTTATGAGATGTCTGTCTATTGTGTGGATGACTGTAGGGACAGGTTTTGTCTGTCAGCAGGCTTTCATTGGGGAAAACACAATATGACCCTCCTATAGTTCTGATGGGTATTAAACACAGAGGCCTCAGGGTCGGTATGACCTATAGGCTGGTCCAATTCGAATTGTTTAGCCCTGTCCCCCATAGTGATTGGTTCAATATGGGCATGTGACCTGAGCAAAACCAATCAGAATCTTTCCATGAAATTTGACACATGGACTCCAGAAGAGTTTTTCTTCTTTTTGGATCACGAGCTGTGAGGAGATGGGCCCAGAGGAAATTTTCCACAGGCATATTTCTTAACACGTTGAGAGTCTTTTGTGAGAATATTGAAAACTGTATGAGGCAAACGAAGGCTGGACATGGACAAAGAGACACACAGAGCTTGGTGATGTTTGATATTTCAGCTTTGTTGGAAGTCATTATAGCTTAGACTGCCCAGTTATAAGGCTGATAGTTTCCCTCTTTCTCCATTTACATTGGTTTGTTTCGGGTTTTTGTTTTTTGTACTCAACAGTCCTAATATCATGGCTGGATCATTAGTGAGAAAGCATTCTATTCTGAACCTCACTTGGCAGTAGAATCTCAGGTAGATTTAGGAAGAACAGTAAGAATCTGGAATGATGTAGTCCCGTGGTCTGCTATACTCTCAGAGGTTAACTCAAAGCTAGGGCACAACTCAAGAACAAAAAGACAAGTAATGCAATTTGAAAATGGGCAAAGGACTTGAATAGACATGAAAGCAAAGAAAAGCTTAGGAGCTTAGTGTTGTGGATAAGCAAAATGCCTAGAGGTTAGTGATGAAATTAGCCCCAGTCATTGGTAAGGGGAGCTGAGGCAGAGGTGGAGAGAATGAGAAGACTGAATGGGGCAGGAAGATAAAGTCTCAACGTACATGGGAAGTCAGATGAGTGTGGGCAGCAAAACCAAGTAAAGCACAACCAAAATGAATAGATTGTCAATGAATAGTGACTAGACCAGATGCCAGGATCTTATCTGTCTCTCCCACTCGTCATCCATCCATTTTGTATGTCAGGCTCTGTGTCACCTGCTGAGGTTATAATAGTGAATGTAAGGACATTACCTCAGCCCTCATATATTCATGTCTAGTAGAGAAGACAGATATTAAATAAATAATTACAGGGCCGGCCGAGTGGCGCATTGGTTAAGAGTTGGCTTCAGATTCCAGCTCTGAGCAGCAGGGTCCCGATTCGGATCCCACATGAGGCCAGTGATGTTGTGCCCTCTACAGCTAAGATGGTGAACGACAGTTCAACCTAGAGCTGGGCTGCCGTGAGTCACCAGTGATGGTGTAGGCTGCAGTGAAGCTACAGTGGGCTGCCATAGGCTACTGTGAGTGGCCGTCAGCCAGCGTGCGCTGCCAAGGGCCACCGTGAGCGGCCGTTCAGTGGCTGGCGAGTGACTGCCTCACCTGGGAAGAGCGTAATGATAGTACCAACATGGGCCAGTGAAGTGATGTCCTCCACAACTAGACTGAACAAAAGGACAGCAACTTGTCTGTTCCCCTTCCCCGATTCCCCAATGTTGTTATCCTCCCCCAATTCCCCAATAAAATCTTTAAAAAACAAACAAACAGAAAACAGAAGAAGTAATTACAGAGGAGTTCATTGTATGGAGCAGGGGAAAATGGTACCTAACCTAGTCAGAGGATGGAGGGGAGGTTTTATTGAAGAAGTCTATCTTCAATCTATTTAAATTCATGTAGATATGAAATGCTTGGATGTGGGAACCATATTTTAATCTATTTCTTTAAAAAAAGGGGGGTGCTATAACCACAGTGTAGGGTCATTATTAAATATATTGGGCCTGGCATAGAGAAGAAATTGAGTGAATCGTAGCTATTGCTACTAACCATAATTTCTGGATTAAGCAGAAGAGGAATGTCAATTCCCATTCATTTCCATGTCAATAATATTACCTCCTAGTCTGCCTGGCAAGGATTGAAGTGTTGGGAATGTGATGAGCAGATGGTGAAAAAGAAGGCATCCTCCGTTTGGTTGGGAGGGTCTCTGGTTCTGCAGCTGTTGGGTGAGCACACATTGATAGAGTGGCCACCCACTCTTGCTGCTGATAAGTTATTTTAAAAGCAACATCTTTGTCTTGGTATTTGGAAGCATATCTTTGATTCTGTGTAAACAGTTCGCTAACCACTTTTTTAAAACTAGTAAACCACACTTGGTCAGGGGTACATATCTTCAGTCTAATTAAACAAATTCAATAAACATTTACTAGGTGCCAACTATGTGCCAAGGCTGGGCTAGGCACTGAAGATAGACAAAAGACATCATGTTGCCTTGAGAGGAGAGAGGCCATGCGATCATTATAGGACTGGGTGGTTTAAAGGGAGAGTAGATACGTTTCAAGAGGTGTAGAAACACAGGAAGGAACAATTAATTCTTACAGGAGACAGGATAAGGAATAGCAATAAGGGGAAGATACATTTAAGGGTCATCGCCAAGGGGGTGAGGGCATTCCAAGCCAGGGAGCACTGTGGGAAAAAGTCTGGAGACCTAAGTGGTATCCTGTGGTTTCCACTTGGGCTTTGTGGGGCATGAGGTGGATAAAAATGCTCGAGAGGCAAGTAGGGTGTGAAAAGTTTGTCAGGAGTCTGGACTCTGACAGTAAGGGGTCCCTGAAAAGTTCTAATTGGGCTCTCAGGTGATCAGAGTGACGTTTGAAAAGACCATTCAGGCAACAGGATGAATGATGGGCTGGAGTCAGGCCAGTTGGGACTGAAGACCAGCGAGGGGGGCAAATGAAATGAGACACAGGCAGTAGCTGTGGGGAAATAAAGGGAGGCTTTGGATGTAAAATTGACGGCATGTGGCAGAAGTTTGTATGTGAGACGGGAGGGAAATCGAGGATGGCTCACAGCTTTTGGCTTAGTGACCTGGAGGACACAGTCAGGATATTATGGAGGGTGCAGGAATGGGGAGGGGTTAGGAAGACGCCAGGCTGCCTTTCCTGATCTGACCCCACTTCACCCTGATTTCCTGGGTGCAGAAACAGAGCACAAGGGGGTACCTGGGCTTGTGGTCACAGGATTGTGGGTGGTCCAGACAGGCAGTGAGTGGTCTCAGCAGGGAAGTCCCTCTCCTGAAACAACACCAAAGGTCATACTTGGAGGGAAGCAAATCGTCCAGAGACCTGGAGGAGTGAACAGACCTTGCACATACGCATTGGGGGAATGTATGAGCTTTCCAACCGGCCAATACTTTCTCTGTGGGCTAGTGTGTGGGCCTGTGTGGGCCTAGCTGCTGACCTGGGGTGGGAGGTTGGAGGGACGGGGAGCAAATGCTGATCTTGGGTGCACGTTCAGGGAATGAGGAGACTGACAGTCCCATTGTCTTACCCACTTTCTCTCTTCAAATAAGTCAAGGAAAACAAACAACTCAAAAACAAACAAACTACAGACAGTTTCAAACATGCAAATCGAAGCATTAGATGTATATATTTTAAAGGGATTATATTCCCTGAGATCTAAAAAAAGATTATAAACTCTCCAATTACAGCTTCTTCTCTAATTGGGCTGTTTTCCTTCAAAACTGACTACCATCAGCAAGGTTAATACAACATGCTTCAGCTCAAAGCCTAAGATTGGCCTAAACCCTCGGGGTTTTCTTGGTGCTGTGGGTCCAAGGCTTGTGAGCAGCAGGCTCCACTTGGGTGTTGGAACCGGGGGCAGGGCGGGGGAAAGAAACACTTTAACCAAATAACTTGGCAGGGGCAAGGGTGGTCCTCCTCTATTTGCCACTCCCAGTGGCTGTGGAGATCCTGGAGCACACTCTGGGCCTTGGAGCCAGCGCCTGCACTCTGCGCACTCTCCCTGGCCCTTCCCTGCACTTCCCCTCCCCCCCTGCACCCTGCCCGACCCCCGTCTCCAGCCTGTGGTCATTGGAATCCCTGTCGCCCTGGGACTCAGCTGACAGCGGACAGACAATGGTATTTCCCATCAGCCTGAGTATCAGGAGCCGGTCTTATCCAGCGGTGTTTTTCTATTAGTCTAACACCCCATTGTCCAGCCCTTATCACTGAAATGTTGATGTCATGCCTGGCTTGGAAGTGGTTTCTGCATCTCGGCGCTCGGACAGCTTCGTTTTAATTGGGGGAGGGGGCGGGGTGGAGGAGCCCCTTTATCAGAATTCTCATGAGAATTCACCACTTGCCTCCTTCCAATGGGGCCGCTGAGGGCGCCAGGGTGGGGTAGGTACCCAGCCCCAACTCCTGGCCTTTCTCTCTGTTGCTGGGTCTCCCTCGACCCCCACTGGCCTCCCTGAGAGCGGAAATGCTGAGATCTGTGGTAAGGATGCTGTGGGACGCTTTTGTCCCCCTGTGTTTGGGCTCCAGGCTTTTGGAAACCCGTGGTGTCCCTCTGGTGACCTCTGGGTACAGAGGGGCCAGAGTGCTTCCTTCTCTGAATCTCCTATGGCTCCTGAAGGCCCCACCAGACCCTGTTGTTAGAAGGAGCTCAGTAAATATATGCAGGATTAAACTAAAGGGCAGCCAGCTGGGAAGGTCCCCTCTGACAACAGATAGAAAACTGAAGACTCAGGGCCATTTCTACCACATCTCTCCTCATCCCCAGTAACTCCCCCCACCCCAATGGTTCCAGCTTCTAAAGAAAGCCTTCAAAATGTGGTGTGTGCTCTCCCCATGGTGCTGTTCAGTCCTTCCCTGATCCTGTTTGTCAGAGTGGAGTACAGGAGACTCTGTGTGTGTGTGTGTGTGTGTGTGTGTGTGTGTGTGTGTGTGTGTGTGTGTGTGTTGGGGGCACCATTGTTTTAAAGCCCCTCAGAGAATCTGGTTCAGAGAGGAAGTGGTGAGCTCTGGGAGGGGGTGGCCCTGCTGCAGTTTGCTTGGGCAAATTACTTAACTTTTCCTAGCCTCATCCATTAAACAGGTATAGTAAGGTAGCTTCTCAAGGGATTGTCCTGAGGCCGGAATTGAAATAGTTAAAGTGCTTAGCTGGGTGCCTGGCATACAGTCTGTACCCGGAAAATGGTAGCTCTTATTAGTGGAGCTATTTCTGGTTTGGGGACTGGTGAGCAGGGTAGAGGAGAGGTGCTAGTAGAGGAGAGAAGTCATTCTCCAGGCCCCCTCCTTGGAGAGCTAGGCAGAGAGGAGGAGGTGGGTTCCATGGGCTAGACCAGCCTTTGTAGGGCAGGCAGAGGGAAAAGGAGTCCAGTAGGCCTCAAGTTTTTGCCTTCACTTTACAAAGAAAATAAACGCACACTGTAAGCATTTGGAAACTTCTGTTCTCTATAGAGTCAAAATTTATATATATAGTGGGTCTGTTTTGAAGAGCTCCTGAGGAAATTTAATTTGGAGCATGGTTGACGAGCTCCACTGGAAGGTAATTTTTACCTGTGCAAAGTGGCCTCAAACATTACTCTAACGTAACACACACACACACACACACACACACACACACACACACACACACACACTGCAAGCAGGCACTGCTCTTTGCAAGGCTGTGAGAGGCTCAGGGACTCCCAGCTGACACCCAGAATGTAGCAAGGCTGTTGGGCCACTGAGAATCTAGTGCCCTCACCGCGGCTTATGGTGGAGCTGCTTAATACAACTGTCAACACCTTTCCCATCCATCCACCTCGACACCCCAGAGCTCCCGATCCCCAGGCTGATGGCAAGCACAGTCCCTAAGGGTTAGGGGTCCATGTGGGAATCCCGCCCCATCTGGTTCTCACCAGGCCCTGTGAGGCACACTAGGGGTGAATCTCTACACCAATGTTATACTAAGGAGCCAGACCCACAGAGAGCCGGAAGTCAAACCTGGGTCGTTTGAGTCCACATCCAGGCCTTCTTCCATGACATCAGGTGACAGCAGATAAAGCACTTGGCATTGTTTCTTAAAAACACATTCTTGGGACAAAAAGAGGCTTAGAAACCTAGGGTAGGGTCTGTTCACTTTGTCACTGTGTTACAGTATGATCTTCATTCATCAAGGGCTTGTCAGATTCCCACGAGCACTGCCATCCTTGGGTATCTTGCCCAGAGACCAGGACTAAGGGGACTAGAAGTCCAGGAAAGGGGTGTACTTCCTTGGCCCCAATTGCAGACCACTTGGTTTCCACCTTCTCCTTGATAAGACTCTTTTGGAAGTTCCAAAGGTTGAAGACTGAGAATGAGAGGGAGGCAGAAATAAGGGGACCTTGTGGACGGGAGAGGCTGTTTTCAAAGGCGGCTTTAAGCAAAGTAAATTCTCTTACCCTGAGGAATGTAAATGGCTCCTGTAGGTCTCTAATCTCTCATTCACAGATTGGGTAAAATTCCACCAATGAACCTTACAGTTGTCTCATTTTAAGGTGTAAATATTTCCTGATGGGCCAACACACACAGTCACGAACCCCTTAGTGTGAATGAATAACTCACATGCTCTCTTCTTGAGAGCGCTAGGCGCCAAATAAAAATGCTGAGGGCCACTAGCAAGAGGAAAGGGGTTTAGAAACACGAGACATGCCATCTACTTGACAGTTTTTCCAGACTTGTCACTTTTTTTTCCTTTTTTTTTTTTTTGCATGGGATGTATTATCCTTTCCTTTCCAGTTTCATGACTTGAAACATGGGTTCCTTTGGTTCAGACGGCATTTTCTGGGTGTCCTTTTGCTCAACCATGCACTTATGCGCCTTACACTTTGATGATCTCAGTGTTAGAGGGTCTAACTGGGTTTCTTGGAAAATTCTTACACACGTTGAAGCGCCTCCTCCCTTCCCAGGTAAGCAACTTAGAGTTATGAGAGCTTAACAAATAGCGCATTAGCATACAATGCCCAGTTCTTCCCTTTAAGCTCGTCCCCTTTCTCCCTCTGACTCTGTCCTTCACCTTTCACCTTTCTCCCTCGAGGTCTGCAAGTCTGTATGTGAAATAATAACTCACTCAGGAAGCCTGTGGCCTAGATGAGGAAATATCTTCTTCCCTGATTATGTACCCCGTCCTCAATCTTTATCTATCGCAGAACCATTAATAACCCTTGCTGTGCTTTGTCATTGTCATTTGTTCATTTCTTGCCTCCACCTTCAGTTCGCAAGCCCCATCAGGGCAGCGAGCAGGTCATTCTTGTTCACACTGGGTCCCACGTCTCAGCACAAGACTGGCACATAGAAGGTGCTCAGTACACAGGGGCCGAATGAGCTGATGAAGACCGGGTGCTATGCAAAGGCCTGTGATTCTGGGGAGAACAGGCTTTGTCCTGAGTTTCTAAGGCAGGTTTCATAGAGGAGAAGTAATAGGGTTCGAATTTAAGCAGGGAGGCTACTTTGGACGGAGGAAACATGGGCAAGGCGGTCACTCGGTTTCTTTCTCATATCTCAGCCTCCCAGATCAGAAGCCAGAGGGATGTGGAGACCACCAAGAACAGAGCAGAAAGCTGGAATTCAGGAGATTTTCCAGGGTAGTATACAGGCAGAGGGGTAGACGCCCACCAGGGCACTCCCCATCTCCAACTCTGTGCTATCTCTCGGGGTCTCTCTGAGGCCTCACTCAGCACGCAGCCTGGCTCTAGAAGGAAGCAGTGGGTGAGAGTGTCACACTCCAAGGTGACCAGGTCAGAAAGCCCAGATGCCTACACAATGCCTGGGCCCTGGATAGACAGGCAGCATTAGACTCTCAAGAGGGAAAGTAGAGATGGGAATGGCGTGTGTGGAGCTGTAAACACCTCACTGAGCAGCACTGTTCACACAGAGACACAGCTTCCCTATTCACTCCTGACACCCAAAGCCAGAGGAAGCCCTGGTACCAACTGGGGTTCTGCCCAAGCCTCCTTGGTGGCTACTGCCTCGGTCACGGGAAAATGGGGCAAAGACCCTCCCTGGTCCCCATACCTGCTCCAAGGTTGGAGGGTCAGAGGGAGGAACTAGACCGTCCCTGAAAGTGGAGATGAAAAGGTCCTTTAATTGAGCGCTCAATTTGCACTGGCCCCTTAGCCTGCAGCATCTCAAACCTCTTAGCAAACACCCATGGAAGAAGCTAGGTTTCTAGTAACTCACCCTTCACAGCCCCCATCTTTACCACTGAGGAAACACTCAGGATGGTTAAGAACTTGCTGAAGAAAGTGGGATTTGCCTTAGGCCTGAGTGGGAGCTCAGTCTGATCCCCAGACGAAGGCCCCAGGTCAGTTTGGCAGCTCCTGGTCAGCCTTGGTGTCCTTGTGGGGACTTGCTTCTCTCTCTGCTCGCACTTCCTCTGCACTTCCTCACGTCTTCCTCATCCCTCTCTGGCTCCATGGGTCTGCTGCCAGCAGGCCTCCCCTTTATCTTGTCTCCCTGTTTCCACTGCTATCGGCCATTATCTAGAGCAATCCCGCCCTAGCTGGCCGGGCAGGAAGCCAGCCTGTGACTCCTCTCTTTACTCTCCATCCTCTTCCTTCTCCAGAGACAAAAGCAATAACAGCCTGTTAATAGATCTGCCGTTTCCCTTGGCTCCTTGACTCTCATTTCCCACTCTCATTTGTTCACAGGCTCCACTTTTCTACCTCGGGCTGTCCTCAGCAGCCGCTGAGTCCCAGAGGCCCGAAGGGCCAGGGCCGTCACTTCCTCGGGGCCTGTCTGCCAGGAGGTCGGCACCACAGGCCCAAGGCTGTCCCCTCCACAAAGCCGCCTGCTCCCTCTTATCCTCTCTGAGATCAGCTGGGCCTGACATGGTCGTCTGGTCTGGCTGTCTGCGCCAAGGATGGGGTGGGACAGTGCTCTGGCCTTCCTCATTAATGGGGGTGGCTACGGCTGGGCTCTGATTATAGCCCTGGGAGGGTTTTGTTTTTGGTCAAAGAGCATCATGCATCCATTTATTATGTCACCATTCACCCAGACATTACTGTGCACTTCCTACACGGCTGCTGCTGGAGACCCAGAGATGAGCAAAAGGCGACATCTGCCCTCTAACAACATATATTAATAATTTGCGGGGAGAGGGGGAGGTTGCTGGACTGGGCTAAAGTGCTCTATCTAATGCATGGTAGAAATTGCTAAGTGCAAGAAGAGGAGTGAACAACAAGCTCTCTGAGTCCAGAGGAGGGACGGATGGATGCTAGCAAGGCAAGGTGATGCTTACCAGGGCTTTCTCTGTGCCATGCACTGTGCTAGCCCCTCGCCATAGTCACCCTGTTTAGGCATCGTGGCTAACCCATGGGGTAAGCCTGGTCATCATCCCCATTTGGCAGATGAAGAGATAGGCTTAGAGATGGTAAATAGGCGAGTGAACCCAACAACTGGATTCACAGCTAGAGCCCCATTTTCCTTGAAGGCCCAGTTCACATGCCCCCTGGACAGGGCACAGCCCTAGAATATGAGTTCCCATTTCTCTCTCAAGTTTACCCTGTCTCCCCAATGCTCAAACAACCTGTTACTTTCCAAGACATCAGGATCCTTAAGAAGCCTAAGTCCCTTCTCTTGTGATTACTGAGCTTCATTTTTTCCCTTTTTAAAAATTGTGGTACAGTATACATAACATGACATTTATCATTTTAACAATTTTTAAGTGTACAGTTCAGTGGCATTAAGTATGTCCACAGTGTTCCGCACCCATCACCACCGTCCATCCCCAGAACGTTTTTAACTTCCCAAACTGAAACTATCCCCGTTAAATACTAACTCGCCATTCCTCCCTCCCCCAGTCTCGGGTAACCGCCACTCTACTTTCTGTCTCTATGAATTTGACTGCCGTAGGTGCCTCACATAAGTGGAATCATACAGTATTTGTCCTTCTGTGACTGCTTCTTTCACTTAAGTTCATCCACATTGTAGCACATGTCAGAATTTCCTTTTTAAGACTGGGTGATATTCCGTTGTATGCATACACCATATTTTGTGTATCTATTCACTCATTAATGGACACTTAGGCTCTTTCTACCTTTTGGTTATTGTGAATAACGCTACTGTGAACCTGGTATACAAATAAATATCTATTTGATCCTCTGTTTATAATTCTTTTGTGCATATACTTAGACGTGGAATTGCTGGATCAAATGGTTGTTTTATGTTTAAGTTTTTGAAGAACTATCAAACTGTTTTCCATATCGGCTGCACCATTTTACATTCTACCAGCAACACACAAGGTTCTGATTTCTCTACATCCTTGCTAACCACTTCAGGAAACAGTTTATTCTTTTTTTTTTTTTTTAATTGGGGAATTGGGGGATGGGAACAGTGCTGGGGAATTGGGGGAAGGGGAACAGACAAGTTGCTGTCGTTTTGT